>NW_022157851.1:0-202760 GCF_003316985.1 Fusarium coffeatum | reverse complement strand
CTAAGGCTTAGGCTACTAAAATAAAGTATCCTAAGTGCTAGTCTAAGCGAGCCTAAGATGATCAAATTCTTTCGTCTCTTAGGCTCTCGGCGGCCTATTCTTCTGACACCCCGACGCACTGCCATGAGCACATCCACCAAGATGGCACCCAGGAAGACTCGCAACAAGAGGACGACAGTGGCTGCAAGACAGACAACAGGAGACGACACTACGACCACAAACAATGATCAGCTAGCACCGACAAAATGGCATCATAACTTTATAAGTGTGAAGCGGATTTTCGACGAGGACAACCAGCACCCGTCCATGGAGTAACCCCAATGGCTTCGGGTTATTATATACACGTCGGCCCCATCACGAGAGCTCCGTTCCCCTGGTTTGGGAAGATGACTTTCCGCACAAGCAGATCGAAGACACAGCATTTTGCCAACATGGACTATGGTTGCCGCTACCCATGAAGTCCTGCTCTGAGCGAAGCGGAAACTGCCAGAATCGCAAAGAAGCACCAAGACTTCAAGTACCCGAAGGGGGTTTGATCAACTTCCAATTCTAAGCGACAATGGGGGCCAACGCAGAACTGGCTCCATACTCAGCTTTCAAAGGCGTCCTCGAGATGAATTCGTATGTTGACATCGTTGGTAAGTCTGATATCGCGAGCGCTGCCATTCCGGATTATGTTAACCATCATATAGTCCCCGACATAGTTCGACAAGCAGTCCTTGTCGCGTTCAAAAATTTCGAGATCGATCAAAACACCATCAACTCTGAAACGACAATGGTCTAGCAGACCAACGACGACGCAGAGGGCCTTGAGTTTGAGTTTCAGAGCTTCGTCAGGACCATGAATTTGGACCTTGAGAAGCTTAAGAAGAACCAGAACAACGACACTGCTGGAACAAGAATCTCCCGTCCCGCACCCATCGACGTTCTTAACGAATATGACTCAGACCCGCAAGTAAGATTGTTGGTTGATCGGGGTGTGAAGCTTTGTCCCAGGCCTACGCTCATCCCTGTCTAGAACAAGCATGTCACCACCGGACAAGCAGGCAACCGAGACGAGATGGCGGTCGCTCCAAAGGCGCTCATACTGGTACACGCTGTCCAGTTATTGCTTTTTACTCCACAAGCATGGGATAGGGACCGACCCTATACTAGGATCGCCAGCGATTACCCTCATCGCTTCCCAACGCCAGTCGAAGTTGGCGGAGACACTGAAAAGCGTGTTGCAAACACATTTTCAATGGAAGACCTTCATCGGGCCATTCTTCTCTTCTACCAGCTGGTCATCCGTCGTTTAGGCCGCGGTGCCTGGATTGGGCGTCCCGCACCGACGATGGAGTCCCAGTTCCCTGGGTACGTCAAACCCGAGCTCGCCCGCTTGGCCGATGTCCCGGATGTTCCTATATCAGGCACTGCAAGACTCCGACTAGCCGAGGCTGTCCAAATGGAGGACGTCGCCATTTCTCAAAGGGAGATTCGCGCCCGCGCCCGGGAATACGCCAGGCAAATAGGGGAAAAGGAACGGGAGGAAGGACGCATTCCGTTCCCCAGAGAAAAGTTGGTGGCTTACAGTTCCCAGGCTATGTGGACCATGATCTCGTTCGCTTCGCCGTGTCCGCAGCCGCAAGCGAGAACGCGCACGGGAACTTAGGGAGCTAGCACGAGAAGAATGGCGCCTCTCAGACTCTGGTGCAGTCCTCCCCCCGACCCGGATGCCCCAATTCCACTGACCGGCCTGGACGCGGTCGATATCGCCACAAAGTTCCTGGAGATAGCACAACCAGCACGGATTATCAAGACCCAGGTTCCAAAACAGGCCCAGTGCAGCTCAGAGGAAATACGAACCCGCACCTCGAGAAACGCGAAGCTTCTTTACATTTCATCTCACTTGGCAAGCGCCAATCGAGGAGATGGAGCCAATCTCGGCGGAAGGCTTTCGTGCGGAGATACGACTGCTGAAGGAACACCACAACCAGCCAGACTTCGCGGAGAGATTGAAGAGGACCCGAAAGACTATCACAAGGCTGGATCGATTCGTCCCAGAAGGAGACGTGAATGCCTTCCTCGAACGTCAGAGTCGATCAAATGTTGTGGTGGACTTCCTCCTTGACCATCCAGACCAACAAGAGGAGATGATGTGGCTAAGTCGATTCCAGTACAACCTTGAACACACTCTGGCTTCACTTCAGCCCGGCCACGGCCATGATTTAAACAATATTTGTCGACAATATGACATTACGCCTTGGCCGGATCTGAAGCTTTACAGTGCTGACGATGGAAGGTTTGTCCAGCCGTTGAAGCTACATCAAGTTGATGGTAAGCCGTCGGTCCACATTCACCCGTCTTTATTCCATATATTGAGCTCACTGACTGCCGGCTAAGACAAAGAAGACTGTCACCAACGTGAACAAATAACCGAGAAGGTGATGTGGACGCTTTCCTGGAAAGACAGCGACAATCTGAGGTCGTGAGCGAGCTTGTTCGACTGCACCCAGAGCAAGAAGAGGAGATCATGAAGCTCAGTGGCTACCAGTGCCAGCTAGAGCACACTCTGGCTTCAATCCAACCTGTCCAAGACCGACCTCTGAACGATATATGCGATGAAAGCGACATCACTCCTTGGCCTGAGTTGAAGCTGTACAATGATGATAATGGAAGGCTCGAGAAAACAGCCCCTTCGTTGTGCGGCCTGTTTGGAAACTATATATATATATACCTCTTTCCGCCGTGAGTCAGACACCTACAATCGTGCGGTTGCCTTTTCTCCAGCCTCTGAAGCCACATCAAGTTGATGGTAAGTCGTTTCCAATCTTCAAGCTCCAGGCTCGTCCACGCGGTCCCGTTTGGGATCATTCAACTGACCGGATAACTTGAATAGATGCTACCATCATCGTCTCTCGCGGTCTCAGCGGCTACCACCACATGTTCTTGTCCAACGACATGGGCGCAGGGAAGACCAAGACCTACTTCACGGCAATCGGACTGAACAACCGAAGGAAGAACAAGATACATGAGCATGATATCGCCACACAAGGATAATCTGACATCAAGTCCCCATCGGGATGTCAGAGAATTGGCTGCTAGGAGCATAAGAGACGAAATGTTTAGGTCACATTAGGCTAGGATTTAGGCTACTTTATTTCTGTAGCCTAAGGCTTAGAGCATATCTCTTCTAATACCCACCTGGTCCCGTCCAATGCTCATCTTGACGCCAGTCAATTCGATTTTCCAGACTTGGAAAGAGGGAAGAGACCATTTCCCAAACTTGAAGTTGTATGTCTACTACGGCGCCAGCGTATCGCAATTCCCAGACTCAACAGCCAGAGTCATAACACTCGAATCCTTCCTGGGTCTGATGAACCAACTGGGTTGCAAGGAGGGTGATTCGGAGGTATGTCCAAACGGTACCGTTTGGGATTGGGAATCTAGCATGGTTGGAGACCGGACAACTTGTGATCATATCGACCGACATGGCCCTCCTGCACTGTTTAAAAAGACGAGAAACTGTTCGTGTTCAAGCATGACAGCGAGACCTTGCTGCTGCCGTCAACCTCATTTAGGCAATCTCAGGCCACTTCTCATCTTACTTCTTTCCTCCCACTGGCAACAACAACAACTCATAGGACTTGGAGTTACGGAGCTTGAATCCAGGATCCTAAGGCTAAGGTCAAAACTACCTATTTTTGAGTTTTTTTCGAGGCGTAAGTCCCCAATATACATATTAAATCAATGCCAGAATAATCGCAGGTTGTGAACCTAAATGCTAATAAAGGTCTGGTCTAAAGATATGTTTTGTAACTTATAAAGTTAGTATTACAATAGTTACTATAAGAGCTATTCTTCCTCTAACAGGTTAGTTGTTAAATACTTCCTTATTAACATCAAAAAAACTATACAATAATACAATAGTACAAGATAACATCCTTTAGAGTAATAATTGCCTATGGGCATAACTGTGCCCAAAAGAGCATCTATAGGAATACTCCTAAGATTACTAGTATTACTACTAGATACAAATTGTATATTAAGCGGTCCTGCAGCTATTGATACCTGGAAGATAACAGCCCAAAGAGCGAATTGATTATGGAAGACGACTAACTTATTGCGCTCGCCCTTCTTAGCTGCGAGGCTATACCTATAGATATACATCTACAGAATAACCCGGTAGCCTTTAGAATCTTACTACGGGATAAGAAGAAGGCCCTCAACAACCTCTATGATGACGTTACAAACCACCAGACCAGGGATAGATCAGACGTCCAAGCCAGTATGGTCAAAACTACCGATGAGGCGATTGATAAAATAAATTAAGAAGTTGATAACAGGGGACAATCTACTGACTTATTTGAAGTATCCTATTCCATTGGATTGAGAAGAAAAAGGAAAGGAAGAGGAACATTATATCTCTACTACAAAGGAAAGTCTATTGTTCTATTCTATTACGTAACTGTACAAACATAACTTTTTATTCATAACGTCATAAAGCACCACCGAGTTGTCTGAGCCGTGTCTCAGGATATAGGTGATGCAGACCATCGAACAAAGCTCGCAAAGCTTCGCGGGTTGACGACGTGCAACCTTCACTCACCCTCGTGCCTCCACCTGTGGAGAGCACCGAGAGTGTTGGACAAGAAAGAGCAAGAATACAAAGGAAAGTCTATAGATTGGTCACCGCTCTTTCTCGACTCAAGTGAATTCCCTTTTTCTTTTTTTTTTTTTTTGGTTTCTTTTTTTTTTCCCCAGGGCTCATGGCTCCTTCTTACTTTATGTCTCTGCTCCCCTTGAAGGTTGTTTCTTCGGTCGTCCCTTTCTCCCGATACTGCACCGATGGATATGAGCTTCGTGCAGTTTGATCTGGGGGACTTGATGACCACAAATACACCGATAAAGACCGCTTCCGACGCAGTTGGTATTTGAACGCAAGTGACGAAGATGCTTATCTCTCCGTCCCGAATGTCCGCAGCAACAAACATACTCGACTCGCAGATGTATGTTGGTCAAGTGTCGTTTCAGAGATCTTGAGTCTTTAAATGTTCTACAAGTCTCTCGGCCGCAACGAATGCCTGAAGAATGAGCATGTTGTTCGATTATGTGGGCACTACGGTTCATAAGCTTCAGATCCTGTGAATGGCATTCTGCACTTACCAGAGAGAATCCACATTGATGAATGAAACCATGCAGAAGTCGCAATTGAGTTGAGGCGTAACTGATGCAGGGCTAGATGTTGTGGACGACTGGCTGTACCCAGGGGATGCTGACGGACTGGTGGACTGAAGAGTACCAATATTCGACGGAAGTGAGTGAGATCTGTGTGATGTGGTAGATACGGGAGAGGGTGTTTGTAGTGGCGCCCATTCAATAGGATCGGACGAAGGGGAGAAGCGTAGAGTAGGAAGAGGCGAGCTTCTGTCTACCTGCCCAGCAGCAAGTGCAAGGAGTTGGGGATCAATACCAAAGGACTGCGACGATTGAAGAAGCTGTTCCTCGCGGAATGCATTTGTATGAGCTTCCTGGTGAGTGGAAACGCCAGCATTGCGATGGTCACTTCTTGGGCCTTTGTCAAAGTCCAATATGCATCGATATCCAAGACACTCAATGTCAGGCAGGGACAAAGAAACATCGTTCCAGTCATGAGAGCTGAGAACAAATAACCACCATTGCACGTCGTCGTCACCGCTTGTCGTTGATTCTAAGTGATGATCATGATGGCCGCCACTTATGTCTGGTGCGCCGAGAGGATACCCGGCGCTGAACCTCGCACAAGAGCGACCTTAAAGGTCGAGATCCTGCCAACCAGGCAGGTAACAAAGTGTTATGATGGATAGCCAATGATGGTAGAATTGGACTGACTTCTAATGGGCCAGACCTAGCTGCATTCACGGTTGTAGAGAAAAGAAGAAAGGAAGAAATTCGGACAACTGGGGCCTTGGTTAAAATACCAGGCTCAGTCAGCTTTGGCATCATGGGTTGAAAGCGGTCAGCCATGGCGGAGACAAAGGGCCAATATTGTGATTCGACAGTTCATATGTAGGTCTTATGTGTGGCTGAAACGTCTAAGGACGGTTCCAAGCTGAGGCTCCGAGGGCCAATTATCTGATTCGTCAGATGCAACAGAGCAGGGATTATTCTGTTGACCGAATCCCCTCACTTACCAAACAGCCAATGAGTTATTTGGCCCTGACAGAATGAATTGATGACGCAGCTTTCAAATCGAAACCTGCGTGGAGAGCTGAGAGCTGAGCAAGGTGTTCGAGAAGCCTACCCAATAAGATATATGGCCCTTGGAGAGACATGCCCGAGTACTATCGCGATGGGGCTAACGAACTCGACAGGAATACTTACCGAACACTCAGTCCATTCATGAAAATGGCCCTGATGGTTTGGTGATTGTGCCAATATGCATCATGGAGGACAACTGTCACAGCAAGCCCAATGGAAGAAATGGCCCTGGCGGAATGCGAGTTTCTTCTGCAACGGATAGAAGTCTAAGCAGGAACTAAAAGTAGTTACTTGTTGAGAGGCAGGGAAGTTGGAAAGATATATATATATGACCTCTGTCAAAGGAGACTATCCTTCTTGATAAATTATCTTGAATAGGACACGTTGCCACGTTTCTTCTACTCGCGTCGATATCAATATAATATAGTCTGCTCAGAGCCTTGGAGTGCAACTATGAACACCAACAACAAAATTTCAGCATCTCAAGACGGTGCTTCTTCAAACTCATATACTCTTGAGAGTGTACTCACCAACCAAAAGCCAGGTGAGTAACATTCTGTTATGATACACTGTTGCTCACAGGAATACAGATCCACCTTCACCCTTCTCAAGATGGTTAAACCAAAGCACAAAGGATGGGCCGTGGCATGGATTCACTATCGTTTCAACTGAGAAGCAGCGTGGTAACTTCGTCGCTGATAAGTCTAATACATGGAGTACTCAGGCTGAGGCCGGTTCTGTCAAAGAGCCATAAGAAACTTAGAAATACTCAAAGCGTTTCGGATTCTCAGCCATAGCGGGCTTGATAGTATTAGTATAATAAATACTGAGTTTCAAATACATTGCTTGTTTCTTACTTAAGCCAGCCCAAATCCCATGTGGCGAATATCTGTCAGAAGAATATGTAAGCTTAATTCTGACGTTGGATCTGCACCGGGCAATGACCGTAAATAATCTACACGCTCTTTCCTATTAGAGACAGATCCGGGCAGTTTCGGACAGCGAGATTGTACCGTCGGAAACTCCGGACCGTAAGCACAATATGGAAGGATTAATAAAGAGGAATTGCATAGAGACAGAGAAAAGGAATTTAGAAGAGTATAAAAGGACATAGTTCCGCTACAATTAAACAATATTAATCTATCAATCTATCATTCATTAAAACTATAATATCAATACTGTATCAATCTACTCTTGTCACCTCACAAAATGTCAGAACATACCATCCTATCAACAGGTCTAAAAGCCTTCTCAATCTTCTCCATGGCCACAGGCACCGCCGATGTAATCGGCGGCCACAAACTGCTCATCCCCGCCAACGAACGAGCACTACTTCCAAAGACTACACTCTTAGTAGTAGATAACCAACTTCGCTTCCTAGGAGCGACATGGGGCGGATACGGCGCGATGTTGTGGTGGATTAGTAACGATCTTCAAACGAGACAGACTCCTCTGGCTATTCTTGGTGTTGTTGCGTTTCTGGCTGGTGTTGGGAGGAGTATTTCTGGACTGAGTGTTGGTTGGGGCGCGGCATGGTTGAAGGTCGCGGCTGGGATTGAGCTTGTTGTTCCGCCTTTGATTTATTTGTTTGCGTTCTAGAAACTTCAGATCCCTGGCGGATAGGGACTATGAGCAGCTCATCCGTCCTTCGGCTACAGTCAGCCCTTATCCCAGGTTTGATACATTCAGCTCTTGTCCGAGGCTTGATGATATTCCATATGGATTTCTATGTTATTACCATCCCAACTCAGAAGCAAAACACAATTTTTGTTCCATTTTCAACTAGTTTCAGCTCTTTCATTTGCATTGAAATAAGCAGTTCGTACTGAGATCAGGAGCTATCAAGAATTCAGACATGATATCGACGGCATCTCTCATTATAGGCCAACCTCCAAACAAATATCGTCTAAAGATAATTCCAAGTAACAGGAATCATCCCCATGTCAATGCTCGAAATAGCCTGGAAAGCCCCGTAAGACAAATCCAGCCAATTCCCATCAGTACCACCCTTAGTCGAACCCGCAACAATTACATCAACCCTCCTCCCCGCAGGAGTAATAACACGAATCTGTTTTCCACAAAGACTAGTGTCGAATCGACGCTCATCAAGAGCTACCACAAAATCACCCTTTGTGTAAGAGATGCCGCATTGGCTGGTTTGCTCACCGGGATAGTAGTATGAGGCATAACCCTTGAATCCGGTGGTTGTCTCCTGGGTGGGAGTTGATGGTTGAATAGTGTTTGGGTTTGATTTAACCACTGGGGCGGGCTTTGGATTGGGGTTGGGCTTGACGACTGGGTTTGGCTGTACTTCGGGAACTGGTTCGGGTTCAGGTTCTGCTGGGAGAAAGGATGGTTTCTTGACGACCGGCTTTGTGTAGATTTTCTGTGGTGCTCTGATGTTGAGAGCGTTTCCATCAGAAGGCGCAGCCAGGACGTCAGGAGTGACGGCAAGGGCCATGAGAATAGCAGAGAATTTAGAGAAATGCATTTCGATAGAACAAGATAAGGAACTTGAAGAATTGCATGTTCTATCTGGGGAAGTCGGTGTATCATAAGTGTTCCAAGCCGCCGAATTCCTTATTCCCAGCTAATCGCGACTATTGAAAAACTACAGGCTGGTTGTTCAGGCGATCGATCATTTCAGGGGCTAAAATACGCCGTCTCATCTTAATTGCCAGCTTGCCCCTGCGCGATCTGGACGCCACTAATTTGGGACATCTAGGGCTGAAATTCCAACTCCCAGTCACACGGTAAGTTGTACGCCCAACGGAGACTAACAGGTTAAATACAGCTCAGCCCGGAAACGGTGGATACTATGATTTGTAGTTAGACTCTACTTTCAGGAGAGCTGAGCATGTCACTAATAATGAATAGATGAACTACACCGCCCTGAACACGAGAGTCTGTAAGCTGAAAGAAGCTTAAACAAAAGAAGATATACCGAAGATTAATAATCCTACAACGTACGTCTTCCGGGGACCAGAGACGAAGATTAAAAGAACAACAGTTGATATCATTTGCGAAACTACCTAAACACGCTTCTGTTCGAACACCATCTCCTAGTAAGTGTAATGGAACCTGGGGTTATGCTCTCCCAACTCCTCAGCCTCCTCCTCAGTCAATCCCTGAATTCTCCAATCCTCCTTACCCTCATCCTTTCTCTTGTTCTGTCTTCTAAACCAAGCCCAGAAAGCAAGATAGATGAACGAAGACATAGCTACCAAAGCCATAGAAACAGCATGACCCTTGACGAATCGAGGTCCTTCGTGCGTTTTGTACAACTGACCATGTTAGTTGAGTTCTCGTAAAGCAGGAGGCGTGACTTACGAATGGCGCGGGAATTCCGGCTGAGTTACCGATAGTAAGCTGCAGTCCCGTCGCAACAGTCCTCTTTCCATAACGAGGATTGTTACTAGGAAGCCAAGCAAGAGGCAATCCAACAATAACATATAATCCCATCGCAGCAAGGAAACATCCAAAGTATCGAACTCCAGAAGGCGCAGTACTAACAAGGATCGCATATCCAATAGCACAAACAAATCCAAGTCCAACAGTAAACACAGCTCGTCTCTGCGTTCTATCTGACCACCATGCCACGACGATATACGTAATAGCACCCATCGCATAACAAGGAATCGTCAAAGCTTGAACCTGCGCATTATTCCAATCTCCCAGACCTCTAATAATCGTAGGTAAGAAGGTGCTGTATCCGTAGAGAATGGTATCACCGCCGAATTGTCCAATGCAGAAAAGCCAGATCTTCCAGTCTTTTAGACCAGCGTAGACATCCTCTTTGTGCATTTCGGTAGAAGACTTTGTGTGGCCTACTTGGCGACGCATGCGCGCGTCGATGAGTTCGCGTTCGGCGATGGTGAGGTAGTGTGCTGAGTCGGGGGAGTCGGCGAGCCAGAACCATACTGCTATGCCGAGGATGAAGGTGGGTATGCCTTCGATTATGATGATCCAGCGCCAGCCGCGAAGACCTGCCACGCCGTCCATGTGACCGATGCCGTAGGCTAGAAGACCACCGAGGGAGCCTGCTATGGCTGCGCTGACGAAGAGGTAGCCGATTCTAAGGGCGTATTCTTTCTTGGTGTAGAACACTAGACATGTTAGCTTGTGGGTATCTATGGAGGAGGAAGAATTACTGGTGAGATAGATTGCGAGACCGGGGAAGAGACCGCCTTCAAGGGCTCCGAGGAGGACACGGCATGCAATGAGGCCCTTGAAATCTTGGACGATACCGGTGAGGGTAGCGACGATGCCCCATGAAGTAGTGATGAAAGCGATCCATCTTGAGGGAGTGAATTTCTTGATAACCAGGTTCGACGGCAACTCGCTTGCGATATATGTTACGAACAACACCGAAACCGCAAGTTGATACTAGAAATCCAAGTCAGATCACAACACAATTGAATGTCCAGAGATGCATACATACCTGATCACCGACCAACCCAAGATCCTCCTCCATACCATAAAGTCTCGCATTACCAATATTAACACGATCCAGAAAACTCAGTAGGTAAAGCAACATGACAGGCGGAACAATCCACATGTCCAGTTTTCTGAGAAGAGCCTTTTCGGCAGCTGGGTCGATGTAGACGTCATACTGGCCTGTACCGCGTTGTTCTTCGATTTCCTTGTCGGGAAGGATATCTGTTGGTTTGGAGGTCATGGTGCCGCACCAACAAATCTCACAATCTTGAGAGAGAGTGAGGGATGAGAAGATGGATGGAAAGTTGAAAGAAGGGTAGCAGTCTCTCCCATTTAAGAAATCATGCATCTAGCTTATCTCCGCACTACCCCAGATGCACATAATTATTGGGTAAGACCCCAGGATTTTGGAGATATGGCTAGCAGGGATCGGCTAACCATTTTCCTAGGATGGATCGGCTTGTGAGGGGTTTTACCGTTGATGCATGAGTCGTGGACTCGGCAACTCTGAAGTTGCCGGGTTGGATCGTCATGATTAGAACATTATTGGACAGTATTATCATGGCCGGTAATATTGCCGGTCATTGGGAATAACTCGGCTACAAGAATTACCGCATGGATGGACTTTGATTCAACTTGGGATAGGACTTTGGCTCAATCATGTGCTCGTCGGTAATTGAAACAGCAGTACGGCAATTCTCCAACTCTTTACTAAGTGGCGTCAATTAACGGCGTTATAACGGCATTCATTAACTGTGGAGAAGATAAGTTGAGACCGATATCTCTCCGATCGGATAAGAAAACATCATGCAATCTCATGATATCGCTTAGCGAGTCATGGTGGATAAGAGTTACATCAAACGGTAAAATGTTCCTTGCTGTAGTGAATCGTTATTGGTAGACAATTTGATGAGATACGACAACCTCTTGGCTCAGTTGCAGATTTACCTGAACAAAAACTGCTCTTCAATCTCAGAAGCACAATCCTTCAAAGTCCCATCCTCAGCAAAAAGTACATCCAACCATTGAACTTGGTTTCCATCCAAAAAGCTCCCAATAAGCGGATTTCCCAAAATATCCACGTTTTCATAGTCAATTATACCTGCTTCGTTTAATCCTGAGCCATCCATGCTCATCGGCGTTTGAAAAGCGCTGTTCTCAGTGATATTCTGTTGCTCCTCCGTGACCGGAGGTATCCCATCCAATCTCCCCGTCGCTCGTAATGTAGAAACTCGCGTTTGTATGTGAGATAACCTTTCACAAAAGTCCACAGCAGGAATATTTCCATCATTCTTTAGAGATCGTAACACACTTAGCAACGTCTCCAGATGATCAGAATTCACAGCCGTGGGCTTCATAACAGCCGACATAATCAAAATCATAGCCGCAGAAAAAATATGATGAGCATCCCAATATCCAAACGTAGCGATACTACCATCCAGAAACAAACCCTCTACAATCCTAGACGAAGCTTGTGCGGCGTTTACACAACTTTCTGCAAGGGCTAGCGTTATGGAGGAGACGTTTTGCCGAGGTTTAGAGGTTGGGGCAAGTTGAAATTGTGTTTTGAAGAGGTGGAGGAGGACGGGGCGCGTGGTTTGGATTATGCATTGGTTGTAGGCTAGATGGAGACTTGCGACGGGGCGCGGTGTGCCGCGTTCTTTGACGCGCATGTCGGGACGGAGATCGTCGTGCCAGGCGCGGAGTTGTTTGAGGATGCCGTGGACTTGATGGATGTAGAGACCATTCGTAGCTTTGGGGATACCATAAATATGCGTCACTAACCAGTCAGTAACCCACTCCTCAAATAGAACCATCTCAACTTACAGATATTCCCAATGATTCTCGCCAACTTGATATTCGTAATCAGATTCTGCGGATCCAAAAACTCGGCCATCTCTTCTTTTGTGAGTCCCTCTTGACTCGGCATCTCAACGTCGATATCTTCGTCTCGGACTGTAATAGGTTGACCGAGCTTTGATGCGGAGAAACGATCGAAGAAGTATAACACCCACCATGTTCTTCTTCGACTTTCGCGCTCGACTGGTGTGAGGGTTGTGTGTCGTGATGCTGATCTGTGCATACCCAGACTTTGAGCGATGCGCATTGCGATGCCGCTGTAGCAGTATGCTGTTCTTATTCGACCGAGGACATTTGAAGCCCAGGCCTGTCAAGATATTAGCTACTAATGCTTTTCTGAGGGTGTAGTTTCCTTACCAACAATGTGAGAACCTCCACCTGCATCAAGGAAGGCTCCTCATAATAATCCTGATTCTCCTGCAACAACCCAACAGCCCTAACATAATAGTTCGTCCCCGGCACCCGATTATTATCCCCTACTCCTCGTCTATGCGTATAAATCTCTCCCAAAGCCATAAGCGCATAAAACTTACACAACCAAAGCGAACTCGGCACCATCTCTCGTCTATACACCGCATCGATCTCCTTCATGAACGTCACCTCCAGAAACAGCGGGTGATAATTCCCAATAAAGCGTCTCGCTACATTGAGAAGGAGTTTAACGTGCATTCGTTCTGGAAATTCGGGAACGGGGAGACGGTCGTATGTGTTGAGTTTTAGATAATTTGATAGGCCGGCTGTGGAGGGTGTGTATGTGTCGTCAAGACATGAGAGGAGACGATTGCTGAAGGCCGCGCAGGAAGCTTCGCCTATGAAACCTGGTTCAGAGGATCGTTCTTGGATGGGCTTTTCGGGTTGACGGTCGAAGAGGGGATTGAAGAGGTTGCTTTCTTCTTTTGAGAGGGAGGGTGGTGAGTCATCTTGGATATTAACATTGTTGAAGGGAGTTGGCTCTGGTGTTTGGTTATGTGTAGAGATGGCTTGAAGTTTGCGACTATCTTCTTCAAGTTTCTTGAGATAACTAAGAACATCAGTATAGTCTCATGATAACTTCGGGTTGGTGTACCTTTCAGAAACGGGTATCTTGCGCTCTTTGTTCGCAGGGAACTCACACTCATCAGCCCTTCCAGTAGAATTACATGACTGACAAGGCTTCTCTCCCGAACACTTGATTTTCTGAGAGTGGCACCTATGACAACTATTCACAATTCAATCAGACATCATCTCTGACATAAACAGCAGGGAGTCTCACGCAGCCAAAAGTCTTTTCGGACGTCTCGTGCTCATTTTGCAGGATACCGATCAGTTGGTAAATCATTGAGTAATGAAAATGATTCCAACCTGGGGATATGCGGGTCCGGGGTAAATGACCGGTTTGAGATGCGATTGTTTTCGTTGATGATGCCGAGTGGAGATGTCGTCGGTAAGTGAAAAGTTGCCGGTTGAGATAACTCGGCTTGAGGGGAATTGCCGATGAGTAAGCACTCTGCTAACATCCACTGTCGCTGGTGTGAATCCACTCACTTACACGGGGAACATTTACCCCAGACTCTTTAATATAATACATCTTCAACTCACAGACCAGATACCCATCATTCATTCTCATTCACTCTCAATACCCCCTTCCCTATCTATTCTTTTATACCCATATTCTCACAATGTCATCTCAAGGCATCCGCATCGCCATCGACAGAGGCGGCACCTTCACAGACGCCTGGGCCGAAATCCCCGGCCGAGACGAACATCTCGTCTTCAAAATCCTCTCCGTCTGTCCAGACGAATACGCCGACGCCCCCACAGAATGTATCCGTCAAATTCTAGAAAATGCTCTAGAAAAGACAATACCCAAGGGTTCATTACTTGACTTAGACCCCATCGAGTCTATTCGCATGGGAACTACAGTCGCTACAAACGCTCTCCTTGAAAGAAAGGGTGATCGCGTAGCGTTCCTTGCGACGAAGGGCTTTAGGGATATTCTTCTTATCGGAAATCAGACTAGACCAGACTTGTTTGATCTTTCGGTTAGAAGGCTTGAGCAACTTTATGAGACTGTTGTTGAGGTTGATGAGCGTGTTACTATTGAGGGTGCTAGTGAGGCGCCTAGCAATGGGGAGATTGACGTTGAGTCTGATGACGCGCTTGTTGTTGGTCAGACGGGCGAGGTTGTTAGGATCATGAAGAAGCCTGATCTTGACGCTGTGCGTGTTGATCTTGAGAGACTCAAAGAGCAAGGCTTTAAGAATATTGCTATTGGTCTCATGCACTCTTACACATACCCCGAGCATGAACTACAAGTCACGAAACTCGCTGAAGAAATGGGCTTCAAAGTTTCTGCTTCTTCAGTTCTCCAATCAATGGCCAAGTATGTGCCTCGAAGTCAATCGGCTGTCGCAGATGCATACCTTACACCAATGACAATGGCATACCTTGATGGCTTCAGAAAGAACTTCAAGGGTCAATTAGAAGATGAGAGTGCTAACAAGCTTCTCATCTGTCAATCTGACGGTGGTCTCACAAGTTGGTCCAAGTTCACTGGTCTACGAGGTGTTCTCAGTGGTCCTGCAGGAGGTGTCGTCGGTCTGGCGAGGACTTGCTACGATGATGCTGACGGCACACCTGTTCTGGGTTTCGACATGGGCGGTACAAGCACAGATGTCGCTAGATACTCTGGTGCATTGGAGCATATCTTCGAAAGCACCATCGCAGAAGTCACCATTCAAACTCCCCAACTCGACATCAACACCGTCGCAGCAGGCGGTGGTTCAATCCTAGCCTGGGAGAACGGTCTTCTCAAGGTCGGACCAAGCAGCGCTGGCGCAAATCCCGGTCCTGCATGTTATGGTCGCGGAGGTCCCTTGACCGTCACAGACGCCAACTTTCTCCTCGGTCGCATCATTCCCGATTTCTTCCCCCGACGCTTAGATCGGGAGGTTGTTAGGGAGAAATTCGCTGCTTTGACGGAGACTGTGAATAAGGAGAAAGATGGTGGTGAACCCTTTACACCGGAGACTTTGGCGCTGGGTTTCCTTGCGATTGCGAATGCGACTATGACACGACCTATTCGAACGTTGAGCGAAGGTCGTGGATACGGTGCTTCGAGTCACAACCTTGGATCATTCGGTGGTGCAGGTGGTCAGCATGCTGTTTTTATCGCTCGCGATTTGGGTATCAAGCGTGCTATCATTCCTTGCTACTCTAGTATTCTTTCTGCTTATGGTATGGCTCTTGCGGATGTTGTGGTAGAGAACCAAGAACCCTCCGCCATCACATTCTCCGAACAAGTCGTTCCCGAGATCAAGGCCCGCTTGGAGTCCCTGTCTGCTAAGGGCTCTCAAGGTCTTGTAGCCCAGGGCTTCGACGCTGCGTCTACCGAGCACGAGTACTTCCTCAACATGCGCTACCAAGGAAGCGATACCTCCCTCATGATCTCTGTCTCAGATAACGTCAGTGACGCAGGCGTCGCTTTCACGCAGCGACACACCCAAGAATTTGGCTTCTCCCAATCGAGGAATATTCTCATCGATGACGTCCGCGTTCGAAGTGTCGGCAAGTCTCGTGTTCTCAACATCTCCAGTCCCTTCGAGGAACTGAAGAAGTACAAGTCCGACGGTCTTACTCCTGTTCCTACACCTATCTTCTCCCGCAAGATCTTCTTCGAGAACCATGGCTGGACGGAAACTCCTGTTTATGAACTCAAGTCTATGAGTCCCGGTGTTCACATCACTGGTCCTGCTATGATCATCGATAAGACGCAGACTATTGTGGTAGACCATCTTAGCAAGGGTGTTATTCTGCCTGAGCATGTCATTCTTGAAGTTGACAAGGCTGAGAAGCAGAATGTTGCGACAGAAACTGTTGATCCTGTTACGCTTAGTGTCTTTGGTCATCGCTTCATGACTGTCGCTGAGCAGATGGGTCACACGATGGAAAAGACCTCCATTTCTGTCAACATCAAGGAACGACTCGATTACTCCTGCGCCATCTTCTCCGCTGACGGTGGCCTCGTCGCCAACGCTCCCCACGTACCAAGCCACTTGGGTTCTATGAGCACAGCAATCGCCTACCAAGCCCAACGCTACAAGGCTGGTGAATTGAAGCCCGGCGATGTAATCATCAGCAACCACCCCCAAGCAGGCGGCACCCATCTTCCCGACATCACCACCATCACTCCTGTCTTCGACGATGAAGAGAATCCCAAGGAAATCATCTTCTTCGTGGCCAACCGCGGTCATCACGCTGATATTGGCGGTATCGTTCCTGGTTCTATGCCTCCCAACTCCACAGAGCTGTGGCAAGAAGGCGCGGCTATTGAATCGTTCAAGATGATCGACCAAGGTGTTTTCGACGAAGCAGGTCTTATCAAGCATCTCTACGATGAACCTGCTTCATTCCCTGGATGCAGCGGTACACGAACTCTTACTGAGAATATCGCTGATCTCAAGGCTGCGGTGGCATCGAACCAGAAGGGTATTGAGTTGATCAGATCGTTGATCAAGGAGTTTACATGGCCTGTTGTGCAGCTTTACATGCATGCTATCCAAGATAATGCCGCGCAATCTGTGCGTGATTTGTTGAAGCAATTCGCTGCCAAGTATGAAGGTGGCGTGCTTGAAGCGACGGAGTATAACGATGATGGTATTCCGTTCAAGTTGAAGGTTACGATTGACAAGGAGACTGGCGAGGCGGTGTTTGACTTTACGGGGACTGGACCTGAGCATTCTGGTAATTTGAATGCCCCTCCTACTTGTTCATACTCTGTCATCATGGTAAGTCACCCACATCTCAGACGTCGCACAACAACTAACATGTACAGTACTGTCTCCGATCAATGATCAGCACCGACATCCCCCTCAACCAAGGCTGTCTCAAACCAATCAAGGTCATCTGCCCAGACAACACCATCCTCTCTCCCTCACCCACAGCCGCAACCGTAGGCTGCACAACCGAGACTTCCCAAAAGGTCGCCGATCTTGTCCTCCGCGCCTTCAACGCTGCGGCTGCATCTCAAGGAACTATGAACAACCTCAGTTTCGGCTGCGGTGGTACAGATCCTGTTACTGGCGAAGTCACAAAGGGTTTTGGCTACTATGAGACTATTTGTGGAGGAGCAGGTGCTGGATTGGGTTGGAATGGCGCGAGTGCTGTGCATACGCATATGACGAACACTCGAATCACAGATCCTGAGATTCTGGAGAAGCGATATCCCGTTATTCTGCACGAATTCAGCATCCGTGAGAATTCGGGCGGTGCAGGAAAATGGCGCGGAGGAAATGGGTGCATACGCGAAATGGAATTCCGCATGCCGCTCCAAGTCTCCGTCCTAACCGACCGCCGCGTAACAGCACCATACGGACTCGAAGGTGGCGAGGAGGGACAGCGCGGAGTGAATATTTGGGTGAGGAAGGATCCTGTTACCGGAGCTACGAGACAAGTTTCGCTAGGACCAAGAAAGACGTCGCATTTTGGAGTGGGTGATCGGGTTATTATTATGACGCCTGGTGGTGGAGGTTATGGACGTGTTGGGGATGAGGATGTTGGTGTTGGTGTTAAGGAGAGGGATGGGAGGTCATTTTTGACGAATGGGAGTTTGGGGGTTAGACATAGTATCGCTACTGGGAATTAGATAGGCGTTGGCATGTAATTGTATTGTTCATGAAATGACTTTGTTCCAAGACTAGTTGTTATTGAAGTCCTCTTTAAGAGGCACCAGGCGAGAACTCGTCACTGCTATGAGTCCAGAAATGATTGAACGTCAATTTAGACGCCGGGTATGGGCCACGCAAGACAGAAAATAGATTCAGAACGTAACAATTATACAGTCATGCCTATACAAACAATATCTATAAGAACAGTATTACCACTCCATGTCGTACAAGTCTACCGCACTCCAAGCCCCCTTTCCCTAAGAGAACTTATGTATCTGACTCTTCTCAAACCCAAGCTCCCCCAAGATTCCTCCTCGTCCCCATCCTCCAACAAGCGCATCCTCCATTCCCTTAGGTCCACAAACAAAAACCTTTCCCTCCCGTTCCTCGCCAAGCACCTCCTTCAGAAACTCCCCATCAACCCGTCCCCTTCTCAATCCCGAGCCCTCCTGAGTCTCGCCAACGGTATACCTAACCTTCAACCTATCCGGATACTCTCTCGCAATGCCA
The DNA here is from genome assembly GCF_003316985.1 of Fusarium coffeatum. Classification (NCBI taxonomy): domain Eukaryota; kingdom Fungi; phylum Ascomycota; class Sordariomycetes; order Hypocreales; family Nectriaceae; genus Fusarium; species Fusarium coffeatum. The sequence continues at coordinate 184,089 of NW_022157851.1, read as the reverse complement.
TCGAGTTCTTTCCTTAGGAGTACATCCTCGTCTGACTTGGCCCCGAATACAAGTGTCATGTTTGTTTTATCTTCTGGGTTGCGTAGAATGCCTTGGATGAGTTGGAATATAGGTGTTATACCGCAGCCTCCGGCTATGAGGGTTATTTTTGGGAAAGCGTTGGGTTTCCAGGCGTAGTCTGTTTTGCTGCCTAGGAAGAAGAGGGTGTCGCCGGGTTGGAGGGAGTGGAGATATGTGCTGCCCTTGCCGTTGGGGTATTTCTTGACGAGGAGGTCCAAGTAGCCTGGTTCATCTGGGAATGTTAGCGATTGAAGTGATAGTGAACGGGGGACATACCAGCTGGGGAGATGGGACTATAAGGCCTCGGCGTAGGGAACCATGATCCCTCAGGCCATGTAAACGTCAATACAGACGCTATCACAAGTCAGCACTCCAATCCAATCTTACACATCCATATCGCTTACAAGATATAGGAAGTCCAGTAACATCCGTCTCCCGAGGCAGTTTAAACCGTAACCTCTTCGTATCATGAGACTCATACTCGGAACTATGCAGCGGTAGCTTCACCGGAGCAATTCCTCCCTTGAGAATCTTCTGAGGAGCATTTGACTCTGCAGATGCTGTGCTGAACATCATTCTCGATAAGACGCCGACGCCGATTGCGCTGGCGATGAGAGGTGCTGGGCGGGATAGGGAGAGACGAAGGGCCATGTCTGGGTAACTTTGGAGGAAAGTGATGGTATTGTAGAAATATGTATCTAAATTCTTACCCGTCTTATATATATCATTCCCTCATTCCTGCTATCGTATGTTTTCCCTTGTAGTAGTTTTAGTATCGGTATTACGGACAGCGATCGGCCTTGTCAAATTGTCCGGGCTGGATCCACTCCGAACCCGAATCTTGTCAGACGGCACCGAATCCTTCAATCGGGTTCGGGGAATTTGTCCAAAGTCCTGTTTTCCAGCCGGAAAATATCTACATTTCCCTCAACTTTGTCAATTGTCCAAGCTCGTATAGCGCATTTAGGCCGGAATATCACGGAGTAGTCTTGTCTGTACATCGCAGTATAATACATCGTCCATGTCTTGTTCCCATGATCGTTCATACAAATGTCTCTATGTACATCATATCAGCTTTAATGTCTCATCAACATCCTTCGCAACATCTATAGCCCTCTTCAAAACATCCTTCTCTCCACTCTCTAACTCCTTTGCTGTCTTTCCTGCCATACAACTCATATCCTTCTTACTCCCGCCCTTATGCCACGTCTGATCAATCATCCAATGCGTCGGTACTTCGAACTCCTTCTGATTAACAGCTTTGTTCTTTAGTAAACCGCCGTTGTACCAGAGGAGTTTGTCAGTTTGGTCGACGTGTGCTATTACGAAGCTGCAGACGCGGACTTCCTTGGGTTTGTCTTGGAGCCAGCCAACTATTCCGCCGTAGTGAGGCGAGAAAGAGTATCTCGACCCTGTCGCTTCGAATCCAATCCACCAACTCTCCTTATCTCCATATGTAATCTTGTACGTAACTTCATTTCGTACCCTCTCTGAATTCTGCCACCCGATATGTATCAATGCCAGCAGGACATCAAGTCTTCCTTTGTCAACCACCACAGTCCCCGAGTCTCCTTCTTCAGAATATCGCTCTGTCCAGACAAGCGATTTCTCAGTCTCAGGACTCGGGTGTTTAATCTGATCATGCCACCAATCCTGTCGGTCTTTAAATCCACCCTTCCAAAGGAGTCGATCGTGGAAGAGTAAAGCACCAGTTTCGTTGAACCGATCTTGGAGGAGGAGTTGTCGTGGATCCTGTAGGAATACTGTATCTGCGTCTAGAAGAATTACTTTCTCATAAGGACTTGCTAATGTGGCAAATGGTTTTATCGCCCAGCCACCATTCGCGAGATCCAGAGTCGTGTCGTCGAAGACAGTAAGGATATCCAGCATGTCAATCTTGACGCCATCGGCTGCTTGTTGTATTTTCTTTCGTCCCTCGGCTGATAAGTCCTTGTCGCCTGCGTACACGACCTGGATCGGTAGGGACGTCTTGTGTACTCGCGTTAAAGAGGCGATGAGGTGACAGGCGAAACGTAGGGTTTTGTCGCCGGTAGGTATTACTATCCCCGCTGACCCTTTCTTCACTTTCGAAGCGCTCGTTGTTTTGTATGACAGTCCAAGTCTGTCATAGATATTGGCTAGAGGCGGCGAGATTCCCTTCTTCGAGTTAAGCCATGGATATAAAGACTCGGTCAATCGTCCGATCAGTTCCGCTATCTCACGCTTCTCGTCCCGACCATGGTGCTCCAGTTCTTCGATCCACGTTCGTATAAGCTGTGTCCTCTGTCCCAATTCCCCAAATATCTCTTTCGGTTCGTCTTTTAGCGGATAATCGAGGAAGTATCGTGCGCCCAATTTGATCGGTTCCAAGCTTTGTGCATGCGGATTTGTATTTATCTTTCGAGACGGCGACGGAAGAGGAAATGATGCATCGCGAAAACTGTAGAACAAGACTATAAGTATCCAAATGGAAGCAATAGCCGCCGTGATCTTCACGGTCTTTGCAAAATTGAACATGGCAACATAAGAATATAGAAAACCATGACAACAAGTGCTCACAGGAACAGAGGACTCTATATCAATTATACAGGTACTTTTGTTTACTGCCTACAAGGATCTTTGTCACTGCATTCCATCATTACTTCCTTAATCCGTGATTGCCAAGGCGAACCTGATAGCGTTTAGATAAAGCGACGCGAATGCACTAATACGGGACGTCAGCCGCTAAAAATACGAAATTTCGCACTGAAACAGTACTAGCTTTGAAATTCTCCCACAGCGGATGGGCCGCGTCTGTAGACGCGTGTCGTAGGATTGGATGACTGTCGGCCGGAGTTGTCGAAGGAATCGGAAGGATTCAACGCCAAGGCCAGGGAAGAATGTGAGCAAGTCATCATGACTAAACAGTGATAATCTTCCTCGTGTTACATGATATCCTTCCTTGGGATGGGACACTCAATCACTCACATAGTCAACTTCAGTCGTTCAGAATTATGTTCATACAGTAATGAGTAACAATGCCACGTCATACCAATCTTCTAGATCATACAATGCAATGCCCAAACGCCAGGCCGTTAAACTCCAGGCTCATAAACAATCCATCAATTCACAAAACCCAGCTGCTCTTCATCGCCATGTACCCCCGGAACTAACTTGGCGGCGAGGCACGGCTGACGAGCCAGTACCGATAGTAATCCTCCTCGCAGGTCCGCTAGCCATACCGCCCTGGGGGCTTCCGCCGTTGACTTCCGCCGGTCGTGCGCTGCTCATGTTCATGCGTCTAGCTTGACCTTGAGTCAAGGCTCTGTCTATGGTGAGGTCGTTTGCGAAGCAAGCCATCGGGGGAGATCTTCTCCTTTCGACGCTTCCTCTTCTGAGTCGAGAGATGCCGTTTGTGGTGCTGGCGAGGGCGCCGGAAAGACTGGGTCTGGGAGCGCGCTCGGGGAGGGATCCTATGGAGGAAACACGTTTGGAACTGGAGGCGCCTGTGCCGGCCATGATGCTCGCTCTACGAGCTTTCTCTTTCATGGCGGTACGGAGAGCGGTTTGGAGTTTGCGCGCGTCGATTGTGCTCGTCTCAGAGTCAGATCCAGATCCGGGAGGATTGTTTTCGTCATGTACCTTGTTGAGATGTCGGATCGGTCGTGGAATACCCAGTCCCGATGGCGATGGAGAAAAGTTGCCGCTCTTAGTGACATCTAGTGATCGCAGGGGTGGTGTTCGCTGAACGTCGGGGGAAACGGAACCTAGGTTAAGAGACATGGTTGGAGCCTGTGGTGAGCCGCCAGCAAGAGAGTGTCTAACCCCCTTGGATAGGAATCCAGCTTGAAATCTGCTTGACTTCGCGCCTCCTAAGATACTGGTCTCGGTGACATCGGGGCTGGAGCTGTCATCCAGTGTCGATTCTTCAAACTTGGGCTGTTCGGGTTCGAGGTAAGATGGCATCGGGGGTGGAATAAGGCTCTTCTCGGGTGACGAAACATCTGGAGAGTTAAACTTTTGAGGTGTCTTCTCAAAGTCAGCTAGCGTACCCTCCTCAGTCTCATCATCTCTCCATCGAACTCCTCCCTTCTTCTTCATCTTCACCGGCGTGAAGCTAATGCCCTTCTTGGAGGCTCCCATCACCTTACGTCGTCGGGGAGAACCCTTAGTCGGGCTGAGTGGTGTAGACTCAGGCATGAAGACGGGCTGTGCAACAGGCTTGGGATGGATGGCGATAACCTTCTTGCGCTTGGGTGTACCTCGCTTTCGGGGTGAAAAGACCTCAACCACAGGCATGGAGCCATCAGGCTTAACGACGTGACCAGCAGCAGCGAAGCCTGTCTGGAGGAGACGGTTGATCATCTCCTTGGCGTGAGAAACGGCTTCCTCTTCATCCATCTCGAGAGTATCGTGAAGTGATGAGAGGATTTCGAATTGGGCGGTAAGAAGCATCTGGACCATGGCAGCATCACCTGCCTTGTCCTGCTCAAGAACCTCCCTGTATGCCTCACGGTTGAAGTTGGCCTTGAGCAACTCGGCTTCACGAGTCAAGTTGTCAGTCTCTCCGTTATCGGCTCCCTCAGTTCCTTGAAGCTGCTGCAAGCTGTGCGACAGAGCAGTGTCAATAGCTCGCTCCCAACCAGACTTCTCCAGCTTCTGGTGAATATGGTGTCGGCTGTTCTCCAACTCAACAAGAATGCCCTGGGCCGTCTTTCGAATAGCGACCAAGTTCTGAGGCATGGAGTCCTCATCACCTCGCTGATCGCAAACAGTGTCGAAAGCAGCAATCCATCCTGACAGCATGCCGATGCGTCGCTCGAAACCCTTGAGTCGCTTCATGTTGTTAATACGCTCTTGGCGCTCGGTAGCAGAGTATTCGTAGGCAGTTCGAAGTCGTTGAACACCCTCTCGAGCCAGGGCCTCTCGCTTGTCGGCTTGCTTTCGGAATTTGGCAAAGAACGTAGCTTCGGCGTTCTTCTGCTGGGCCTTGAGCTCGTTGATCAAGGCCATCTGCTCGTCAATCTTGACCAAGAAGTCCTTGACGTGGCGGTTCACGTTGAAGACGTTTCGCGTCACCTTGGTCTGGATGTTCTTGGCTCGGTTGGCGTATCGGAGAGTGTTTTGTGTTTCGTCGAAATGCGCACTAGATGGCGAGACACAAACAATCATGACGGTCTTGCAGTTGCCGCCGAGGGAGAATTTTAAAAGTCGGGTGAGCTTGCTGTTTCGGTAGGGAACGTGTTGCTTCTGGCGACGATCGCAAAGGGCGTTGATGCAGCTTCCGAGGGCGAGGAGGGATTTGTTGATGTTGGCACCCTCTGTAAGACGCTCGCCACGGTTCTTGGTGACTGAGGCTCGTTCGGAACCAGCAAGATCGATAATGCTGAGGGTGGCCATCGTGTGAGGCTCGTTGGTACCGGCTGAACGGTCCTTCTGGGCAATGTTGATTTGAAGAACAGCGTGCGATCGGGAAGATGTAGCGTTGGCCTCGGTAGCCGATACTGTGCGGTATTCGTTTCCTCGAACAATCATGTCCATGACCTCCTGGACATCCTTGGGGTGATGACTCGTCAAACCCGGCACAGAAACAGCCTGGTTGCTGTCCTCTCGGAGCATCAAACCAGCCTTGCCTCCACCACCAGGAACCAGCAAGTCACGAATGGTCTCGTTGTAAATCTCAAGATAACTGAGACTCAATTCTGTGACCTTCTCCTGACTGCGCTCCTCAATCTTCTCGAACAATTCTTGCATGGTCATAAAGATGATACCAGGGTGTTGTGCGGTACCGGTAATGGTATGCGTCTTTCCACAACCTGTGGCACCGTAGGCGAAAACGGTCGCATTGTAGCCCTCAAGAACGCTGTCGAGGAGAGTTCGGGTAGTGCCTTCGTAGACTTCGGATTGTGTTGTGTTGTCGTCAAACACGCGGTCAAAGGCGAAAACTTGATCCTTGACCTTCTTCGATGTGGGGAGAACTGAGCGACCGAATTTGTGGACGGGGTTGTCCTCTGGAGGGTCAAAGACTCTGTGTTCTGTCAGCTTTGATCTTGGTGTTTGTAATCTTGGAGCGCATACAAACAACGGTCGTCGACGACCTTGATCACACTTCGAATACCGCGTTGGTGAAGCATGGGCGTAGGCGCAGCGGCCAAAGAACCGTCACCGAGAAAGACCGTTCCATTATCGTTCTTTTGTCTGCCATACAATTAGCCATAAACTTGACCGTTTTGCCATGCCGAACCTACAATTGCGCGGCTTCTCGAATCGTGAAAGGACGAACTCGAACTAAAATAACGGTCAACAAAGTGCAACACTCCAATCCGAGAAAAGTGTGCGCATACCAGCAACAGTAATTGAAGACTGTCCTGAATCGCTTGGAGCGGCCGTAATAGCCATGATATCCTCGTTTCGCTCGTTTCGTGGGTGTTGTTGCAATCGGGGAGCTTCAGATCACCACCTCAAGCTCTTTTGTGGCGTTGCAGCACGGTTTATCGGTGAGGAAGGCGTTATAAAGTAAACAAAAGCGGGACAGCAGTTTTTAAAATGAGAGGCGCGCTCTATGGTTGAGCAGATTTGATCATAGAAAAACAAATAGTTCAAGACTTAAACTCGAACAGAAAACAAAAAGAGAAGAAAATGATGCACCTGTTCGTTAGTATGCTCCCGGTAGTTTGTTTAAAAGAGTGAGTGTCAGTTTAGAGCTGCCGAAGCGAAGCACGGTTATGGGTGACGTCTGGTTTGGTTTGTTTTCTGATCGTTTTGAGGGTCTGGGGGGTCGTGTTGCTGTGGTTACCCCCTAGCGCCACTATTTCTAGGGGTACCCTGTTAGTCTGTAAGTGCTTCAATGCGAGTGCTTGAACCCCCCTATCGATCTGCCTTAACGGAGACGGAGGAATCAATTAAAGATATGGAGCTGAGTCAAGCGATGGAGCCACTTGCCAGGTGTTTTTGAGCTATTTGTTTGTTGCTTTTTGAGGCTGGTGAGGTTTTGATACTGAGGCTGGTGTGACATGGTCCTCCACTGAATTATCACAACAGCCATCATTGGTTCAAGATGGACAACAAACAGGGGACCATGCAAGACCCACGACAATAGATGTCAAAATAAACATAGGAGAACAAACATTGAGTGACGTGGGCTTCTCATATCGAGTACTAGGAACTATGGAGATATGGTTGGAGCCCAACATGAAATTCTGGGGAAGTGCATCTCCATTGTAGGGTAGCTTTGACGAAAACGGTCAACACAATGCTGCCCAAGATCTCTCGATCATTTGATAGGTCATTTTCTTCAATACGGTGCGGTCTTATTCAGTTGGTGTGCCTTTTCTCTTCCGAACTAACGCGATGAGGCTTCAGGGTGTTAAAAGAATTAGCCACTGAAAGCATAAGAGACAAAAAGATTTGGTCACCTTATGATAATTTAGACCAGCACTTAGGCTACTTTACTCTAGAACCCTAGGCCTTAGAGGACCATTCTTCTGTTACCATCTATCTGGCTACGGGGCATTCAGCTCACTATGAGCATTTCGACACGACTAAGAGCTTGCTTATGATGGATATCAGGTCATCATCGACCATTGAGCTGTCACATCTACCAGGCCGAGTCTCACCCAATTCCATTCATGATGTCGAGTACAGCACTTGACAATGGGCTGCGAGGCGAAACTTCACATCCTCCAGTCACACGTAACGACACCTCTCTTGTCAACTGCATGTCCATTGCAAACACAAAAACCATCAATTAACTTTAGTTTACAACCAAACGCCAACCATGCAATCAATTCCTAACAAACCCCATCTCTTAAGCCTCCACAAACGCATACCTCGGCAGCGCAGCCATTCTCTCCTCAGGACTAATCTCCGCATCATCGTAGAACATCCTCGCCTTCTTCTCCTTCTTCTTCTTATCACCCTCTCCCTCGGCCGCCGGCTTGATGCCTGCTTCCGCCATGCGGATCAGGTTGTCAATGTCGTCAGGTGCACCGGGTCGTTGGGGAAGACCGGCTGGTGCTGCTGCGCCGGATGATGGGCGTGCGGGAAGGCTGCTGGCTGCGTAGGGGTACGGTGGTACGGCGGCGGGGGCTTGGAAGGTTGGTTGCTCGTAGGGGTTTTGGGGAGTGTATGCTGGAGGCGCGTTCTATATTTGTTAGCAAGTCTTCAACCATCGCGATGCCAGGACAACTCACAAAAACAGCTTGAGGCTCAGCGGCGGGAGGAGCTGGAGGGGGAGCATTGGGATCAACGCCTCCGTTGGCAGCAATCTCCTTCTTCCTTTGTCTAAACTCGGCCATTCTCTTCTTCAGCTCCTCCGGCGTCTCAGTCTTGATCTTCTTCTGCTGATGACCCTGTCCCGGAAGAGGGTTTCCCGTCGCGATCTGTCTATCCTTCTGCGCCTGCTGGAAGTTCTGAAGAATGCGGTTGCGGTGCTGGTCGAGCATGTCCTGGGGGATACCCTCCATGCCAAAAATTTCCACCTCGAGACCTTGTCTGTTCGGCAGCGCGTTTTCGACCTGTGTGAGGTTTTCTTTGTGAACTTGGTTCATGTGCACGGAGAGACCTATAGTAAAATCTGTTAGTGATGATTTGGGTGAAAGCTTTGGATGGCTTGAGCTCACCTCCTGCGGTGTTAAGACGACGACCACAGCGGTCGCATTTGAAGTGCTTCGCCTTCTGATGCGAGATAAGAAGCTTCAAATCTTCAAAATCACGTTCACCTGTGATAAAAGCTGTCAGCGTTGAGGTTCAAGAGCGTACGGCGCAAGATTTCGTACAGTAGTAGCACCAAGGACGGTGCAAGACCTCCTCGATGTCGGGGTGACCGCGCCTCTTGCCCATCTTGTCGACGACTGTAGATATACCGAGTAAGTCTGCAATGGTCTTACGCGATGCGATAAAGCTGCGCAAATGTTCCTGATAGAGGTCGATTCGCAATATCCTGGACGTGGAGCTTGCAATTGAACGCGACAAGAAAAGAGTGGGTAGCTTCGACCGGAAAAGGTTCGGCTAAACAATTTGACAAGAAGTTCAACACCAGACAAAGCAATCACGACCGCCGGTTCAGTTCAATTCGAGCGTCAAATAATTAAAGTTTCTTGAGTTTTCTGAGGCAGAATGTGTCGAAATAATGGTGCATTCATACATTGATAATGTACAGTCTATAGTAAATGGTAGGTATATACCACAAAAGCGTTCAAAGCAGCATCCAAGCACATCTTCCCATGCCGATGCATATTTACCACCCAACCCCAATCCAATCGTTACATATCTCATCAATATGGCCGCCCAGAAAAGTTACCCACTTGTTAAATCGTGGCGATTCTACCCATACAAAACGCCCCAGTAAATGCTCCATGTTCCCTATTCCCATAATTAAGATCCGTTTGGCGCCACCTGGTCGAATATTATCAGTGGCCACTGGCCTCCGTGTTGTATGTTGTTGATGTCGTTTGCTGATGGGTTGGCTGCGACGCCCGGGACGCCTGCGCCGGATGAGGCATCTCGTGTATTGCCTCCGAGCGTCAAAAGAGTGGATGCACTGAACCGATCCTGGGTGTCAGCGATGGCCGAAGTCCAGTCGTGCCAAGTGTTGCCGCGTCCCTGCCAGAGTATGTCGGCCTGAGGTACCTGGGCTGATTGCGAGAAGGCGAGCATTGGGTTCACCTGCGCCACAGACGATGGTAGGGCCGATGTGGTGACTGCGGCTTGCGCAGATGTGCTGTAGAACATGGCGCCGGCGTCGTAAGCTGTTGGAGGCGCCATGCCATTTTGCGGGGGTTCGTTGTAAGTGAGTGTTGGGTAAGAGGTCTGTCCATTCATTTCTGGCTCTGGGAAGTAATTCTTGGCAGATGAGACTTCACCTTGAGCGCTAACACTGGTCACTGTAGAGGGAATCTGAGAAGCCGGGTAAGCCGAAGCCTGTGCAGCCTGCTCTGTCTTGATCTCTGGTGTGATTGATGGCTGAGAGCTCTTGGGCTCCTGGTTGCGCATATCATGATCGATCCAAGCGATGGTACGATCAACAATGGTTCCAATTTCAGCACCCACACTAGATCCCGATCCTGGAGTAATGTTAGTTTTGTCAGACTTGCACGCTATTCGTGGAAACTTACCGAGCAGAGAGCCAGCTTCTTCAAGAATGCCGACCCAGCCGTCCATCTCCTCCCGCAAAGTGGCGATGGCCTCAGGTGTCGTCTCGAAACGTCGCTTCCACATAGCGGCCAGCATTGTAAAAGCGCCAGCAGTGTACATCGAAGTCTGGTACCACGTAGTATCGAGGCACTTGCACTTCTGAATCTCAAGCTGGCATTGAAGCATTTGGCGAGAGACGTCCTCGCAGATTGACATGTTCTCAGCCATCATCGCCTTGTCGCTTGTCATGGCCACTGAAGGATGTCGCAAACAGAGTCGGAACTCGAGCGCCCATGTCTTGGCGTAGACAGCTGCCATGCGTGTCTGTTCAGTCTGCTCAGCGTGGCCCATCTTCAGATGACCAGGGAGCTCATCTTCCCACTTCTTGATAGCGGCCTCGAGCGCGTGAACAACACTGACGTAATTGCGCGCATCTCGTCGAACACTGTAAATATTCGAGTACATCTCCATGTAGATTGGAATGATCTTGAAACTAACGATGCCTGGCCAGTAAGGGCAGGGAATATCACGAGATGTGTCAACGCCCTCATCTGTCAGGAGCTCATCTGCGATAGGCTCGGGGAAGCCGACGTCAAATTCCTCAACAGTAATAGGCATTGGTCGGCCACGGCGACCAACAACAGCGATGTAAACAGTCATAATGACCCAGAAAGCTCGCTTCCTGAGTTCATGCTGAAGGTTTGTGCCCTCGCCTGGTTTTCTTGACTCTCGATGAAGATTCAATTCGAGCGCACGTTGAAGCGCAAGGTTGACGATGATCGAGACACAGCCAGGCTTGGGGAAAGCTCTGGTATGCTTGACAATCATGGCCATGGCCTGGACCGAAGCCAGGTCTCGGGAACATGACAACTCAAAGAATTTGCTCAAGGCGAAATGGTAATGCTTGTTGGATTGGTCGTTCATTTGAGTGCGCTGATCGACTTGCTGCCAATTTCTTGTACCGTATTGGTAGCAAATGATGGCGAAAAGCATATGCACCGTAACAAGCTCCGCCACAGAAGGCTGAAAATTAGGTTCGTCGTACATGCGCGTCAACTATCATGCGATTAGTATTTAGAGTAACACAGATTCAAAGAAAACTTACTAGGCGCATAAATGAAGGTTTGTGGAGCACTGGAAGGAAAGCAGAGAATGTCATAAAGTACCACTCAGCGTAGGTGAAGGCGTCTTCACGAGAAGGCATGTCAGCGTGCATTGGGGGATTGACTCGCATGATGGACTGAAGGAAAGCTTGTGGCGATTTGTTGTACAATGGCGTTGATGGCTTCGCATCGGTTGGTGGCTCCTCCATATCTGGGGCCTCGAACTTTGCGAGGTCGACTGTCATTCCGAGGATGGACAGTTTCGTTCCGCCAATTGAGCTCAGAGGAGAGCTGTCATATCCGACACCGAGATGGTTTCCATGAGGGCGAGATTCCAGTGTGCGAGGAAAGGTTGGACTGGAATCAGACTTGGAGCTGGCGTTTGACGAAGAATTCTTGACCCATGCGCTGCCGACTTGAGACCATGTATCGCCAGTATTTGGATCGGGAATTGGGTTTCCCATATCATCAAAGTTCACGCCTGAGGGGTATTGCGCGTAGGGCGACCACTCCCAAGGCTTGACTTCGACGCCTTTGTTGTCGAGTAGCTTCTCAAGATCGCGAATGTGGGAAAGCATGTCGCTCTTTTCCCTCTCCAATTCCTGCATGTATCCTCTTCGCTCCGTACGACCTGTCACGCGGTCGGTAACATAGCATTCGAGATTTTGGTTGGTGCAGTGCGAACATCCTTCGGGGAGAGCATCGCATCGAATTTTGCGAACCTAGAGTTTGCGCGTTAGTTTGGTAATTGGGAGGATATGGTCTGACGTACCTTGCATCTGTCGCAAGCTTGACCAGTGCGTGTATAAGATTGTAATCGGTTCTTGACAACGCTGGAGAAGTCATCGGGACCTCGTTCTAATCTGGCGAGCTTGGCTTTGCCTGGAGGGTGGATGGGGCCGTCGTCTTCACCACTGCTGGCAGCCCGTTTCGGAGGTCGTCCGGGCATCTTGGGCTTGAGGCGCGGGGAGAAGCCCGCTGGTGAAGATCTCGCGGAAGAAGCAGCCGAAGAAGAAGCGCTCTTGTAATCGACGCTCGCAGGAGACGCGGTTCTGGCCTCTGTCCTGGCCGTGCAACGAGATATCGCGGCAGGCTGGCGCGGGCGGCGCCCAGTGGGTTTGGTGCAAGTCTGAGCAGCGGAAGCCTTTGCAGCGGCGAGAGAAGAAGGGTTCAGGTTGAAGTTGTAAGCGAAGGTTTCAGGCGCCCAGGCGAGGGCGGAGTAGGATCGCGCGTCAAAGGGCCAGTATAAGGGACCTCCGGCTGGCTGCTGCGACGACAGCGACAGTGACGTTGGAATGGAAAGGTTGGCGATGGAGGAGGAATTGAAGTTGCGCTGGGATATGGCCTCCATCATATTGGCTCTACTGCGAGTCACTAGCCGTGGCTGCTGCTGCTGCACCTGCAGTTGGTGGACTCTAGCTGGAGCTGTCTCTGCCGGCTCTGTACAGGGGATGGGATCGGCGGGGAATGCGCTGTGCATTAGCGGCCTTGAAGGCTGCGCAGCGGTCTCCGATGGGCTGTGTAGGTGGAGACCTATGGCGGCTCGACGAACCCGGTACAGAGGAAGAGAGGGTAGTCTAAGAGACGGGATGAATTGGAAGGGATGTTTGAGACTGTAATGGTCTAGACTCTATAAGTGGCTGTATAATTTGTATGATATGATATGTTGCTGTGCAGAATAAATAATGTCAGATAAGACAAGACAGTTGAGTATGCTTATACTTGTAAACGAATGGATAGATTCAATTGACGACAAGATGTAGGGGTTATAAGGCTGGTCAATGTCTCGGTCTTATAAGCTGAGATCCATCTGGATGCTCATCTGTCTGTTGTATACTTGGCAAGTTGTAACCATCCATCTCTCACCACACTAAATCTTAGCTTCATGAGTTAAAATAGATACACCTACCTCCAGTACAGTACGCCAACCCTGCAAATGATCGGCGTTGGCGTTTGTCACTGGATCTCAATCGTGAAGCTCTCGTGGCCCGGAAGGACCGCATGCGTCTCCAGATCCATTGCTGAGAATGAGGAAGAGATCTCATCCAGAATCCGATCGAGATTGAACAGTTGAAGACAAACGGAGATGCCTTCTAGAAAGAATAACGGTACGCCAGTCACGGTACTCAGCAAGCCATGGCCATACCGCCCAGACGATAATTCTCCGTAGAACAGAACAGACCACCAGTATCCAATGTTCAGAGTTTGGAACTTGCAAGGCTCTTGGCTGTAGGGCCCAAGCGGGCTGGCTCACAAGGGGAAGGGTGATCGTCATGGTGGTTGAAGGTCCAGGCCTGGTTTCATTTCTTGGACAAGACCAAGCCAAGCCACGAGGCAGATGTGCCGTGCGAAGCGTCATGATGCTGTGGTTGAAGGAGACAAACTCGGCTATTCCGTCAAACAGCGATGACGATTCGTCACACACACTTGGAAAAACGAGCTGGATAGCGGAGCTAAGAGTCCCCAACTACCGGTAGAGGAAGCTGTCCAGGTCCTAGTAAGTTGACGTGAAGATCTCATCGTATGATTTGCATGTAACATGCTCAAATGTAACCCTACTATACCCTAAATGAACACGATAATATTCGTGTTATTTCTGGTAAGGCATGTTTTCAATCATCACTGCCTTGCTTGGCTGCAAAACTGTTTCCGGTCATGTACAAGTGCTTTAGACCAAATGGTAGGTAACAACCAATTATTCCCAGTATCCCGTTCCTGCTACGGCACTTGTCAACCTTGATGATGGTGGCGCGGCCTAGCATCGGCAGTATTTTGACAAGGAACCCATTGTCAACGGGCAGTTCAGTCCCGACGACGATCATTCAGAAGCGATGAGCACGTGTGTAACCGGAACAATAACGGACGAGGGCGATCCAAGATGGCTTCCAAGAGCTTATGGACGAATGCATATTCTTGGCATTATTCCTGACAGAGTCACTTCTTTGTCAAGTGGCTTCTCCTCACCATCGTTGACGTGATACAAATTGTGAGTCTGTGCAGTAGTGTAGAAAGTGAGAAGTCCTCATTGTAAAAGAGATCGAATACAGTATGAACACAGTAAAACGACATGTGAACGGATGGATGGATGACTCCAATGAATGGTGCCCCTCACTCACCAACTCTAACAAAATTACCCCTCCTACCGGGAAGAAATGTCCTTCAAAGTTTAGACTGTCAAAATAAAGTGGTCTGAATGCAGCTCTAAACTGCAACAAAGTGTCTGTGTTATTTCGACTCAAGACCCTGGCCAATCTTTGACGCCCTCCGCACTAAACTAAACCTGTCCAAGACACAGAAACCTGCAACTTCAGTTCCGCTTGCAGTCAACAATCTCCTCGAACCGTCGCGCTACACCAAAGACTAAGGTTACAAGAATCAGCAGATCTTCTAAGCGATCAACTTGAACGAACTTTTGTCAACACACTCCTGCCAAGAAAGACCAGAACCGGCCAAGACAACGCAAACGACTCACTCGGTTCATCATGTCTCTCGAAGCAGTCACCCTCGAGCATCTACCAGCTTCGCACAAGGTCTACATTGCCCTATTCAGTGACGTTCAGAATGCGGCCTTCCTGCACCAGCAGCTTCTCGCTCGGAACCCCGAGTTTGAGTACGCCTTCATTGATGCCTCAGTGGTGAGTTCCGTCGGAACACCCGATTTGAGCTAGGGCAGTTCTTATTCTGATGACTGTGATTGTTTCTTTGAGCAGGTTGTTTCGAGGCTTCAATTATTATCCGCTGTGTTCAAGGCTGCGTCGACGGCTGTGAATGGCGCTTTGAGGACGCCAAACGTTCACTCCGAGATTGTGTGTGCCATGAGTTCGTCTAACAACGTAATATGACCCCCTGCCTAAAGTATATGTCTGGGACTGACTTGTCCAGATCTCTGATGCTTACCGTCGCTATGGCATTTCTCCATCAACAAAGGATCTCATTGTGGTCAAGATCACCTTCCCAGGAGAGGATGGTGCTGAACCTTTGACCCAAGACCAGATCTGGGAGCACCTGAAGACCAACGTCCAAGGAGAGGCTTTGTCCATTACAGACGAGCAAATATCCACCGCTACTGACCTACCAAAAGTGCGCAAGTACTACAAGTTGAATGGACTCAAGTGGCTTGACGATATCAAGGATGAAAAGGTCAAGCAAAAGGAAATGGAGTCGCTTGTTATAGGCGCCATGGCTCTACGAGGTGTTTGAATCATAAAACGAGTTCAAGTGCTTCACTTCACATAAATGCTTCACTTTTGTCAAATGGGAAATAATTGTAAGGACTAAAACGTAAGTCATTTCTTCATCTATGCTTGATCTATCTCGGATATTGAGATGCTAGACGCCCCGGACTCCTGATCGCTACCCATGATGCAATAACAAAAGAAAACCCCAAAAGACACGAATGATATAAAGCTCTTTTCTCTTTCCCATTCCCAGTTTTTGTTTTATTTTTACTTTTTTTGTTTGTTCGTTTAAGCAAGGCCAACGACGCTCTTGCATCGTCGGACAAGCTCAGCCCAGAGAGCATCTCGGCTGCCCTTGGTTCGCTGGACGGCGTCCTTGTTCTCGTGCGCGCGGCGCAGGAGGTACTTCATGCACTCGCCAGTGGTTCCCCAGACGAGGTACTTGTAGGCGGGCAGGTTGCGAGTCTTGTCCAGCTGGTTAGCCTCGACCAACTCGCAACTAACTTCGTCGGCCATGCCCTGCAGCTGGGCGAAAGCAATGTCGGACTTGGCGCGGCCGGCCTCCATGATGGCACGACTCTTGCGGACGGACTCGGCGTTGTGAGAGGCGACGACAAGGCTGGCAACGGGGTACTGGCCGGATCCCTTAACATCAGCGTTCCACTCACGGGTGAGGACACTGGCGGAGAGGGAGTCGAAGCAGGCGTCGGTGTCTTCCTTGGTGTCGTGGAAGAGCTCGCGGGGGTCGGAGTTGAGGTAAGCGCCGCGGACAAGCTTGACACCGAGAGCGAAGCCCTCCTCCTGAGCAAGCTTGAGGTGGTCGGAGAGAACCTGGGGGCACTTCTTCTTGTAGGCTTGGTAGGTACCGAAGATGACAGCCTCACCGAGACCCTTGTTGTACTTGCGCATGAACTCGAGAGTCCAGTCATCAATACCGTCCTGGAGCATGTCCTGCTCGGCGTCGAAGAGGAGACGGACACCTCGCTCGTGGGCGAGCTGGCAGATAGAGTCGATGGCCTTGTACATGGAGGGGCTGGGACCAAGACGCTCCTTCAGCTGGTGAAGGGCGATGGCACCAGCACCAGTGAACTTGAGAGCGACAAAGTCACCAGCCTCAGCAAGTCGGACAGTCTCCAAAGTGCCTCGGGCCCAGGGGAGGATATCGTTCTGGATAGCCTCGTCGGTCTCGATAGCGGCATTCTTGAGATCGGCACCCTCGGCCTTGGAGAGAACAACCTCCTTGGCGTAGTTAAGAATAACACCGTTGAAACCAATGTTCTTGAGTCCATCGATAGTCTTCTTGATCTCGGGTGACTTCTCGCCAGCGCAGAATTGAGCGTAAAAGGTCTTCTTGAGGAAGAATCGGAGAAGAGGGTTCTTGTCGGGGTTGAGGATAGGGTTGTGTGTGTTGGCTAGGATTCCCATGACGTGCAGAGAAGGAGGCAGGAGGAGAGGCGAGGAGGAGACGGTCATGGTGGCCAGAGATCGCAGGATCATGATCAGAGGCAGAACGGAGAGAGGAGCCTTGCTGGCGGCGGGAGGAAGAGGGTCGCGGGTCTGCTCGACGATGGTGTTGGTGCGTCGCTCAGAAGAGTGGATGTGACGGCGGGCGGCGAGGCATGGTCGGAGAGTGTTGATGGTGATGGCGCTGGAAGATGCTGTCGCCCAGCGAAGGGGCTGGGCAGTCCCTCGCCGAAGGGCCGAGCTCATTATATGAGATGTGCGGTGGTTGTTGTTGTGAAGGTTTCCTAGAGGATGGAGAGGCGAGGCTGGATCAGTATGGAGGGATCCAGGCAAGCAATGTGTGTGTTTGTTGTATTTGTTTGTTTACGAGAGGAATAGGCACGACAGATAAAGGAGGTCGGTGCGATGATGCAAGATAAGTTAGTTCTATCTGGTTGAGATTAGGAAAGAGCAACGGGTGGCAGGAGAGCTTATTATATCTCTGCGGCTGTCTAGCAGTGACACTGACGGTCGGTTGACTGCGGTGCCTGGATCTGTCTAGCAAAGTCTAGGGGTGTGTGAGGGAGGTGGCGCTATCGTGAGCTTTCCCCATTCCAAAGGGTTAGTTTTTTCGCCATTGATAACCTCTAGTCATGGTAATGGTCATGTTTACGCTATTCTACCCCTGGTCTGTGGTGATTGTTTCCCTCCGCAAAGGCCGAGCTCGCCCGGACCCGTGACTAAGTGAACCAGTCCCCAGTATCAAAAACCAAGGCCGCCAAAGACAAGGCGAGGGAAAGCCCCAAATTACCGGGACTCTGACGATGGCGAACGGAGCTTATCAGCCGTCACGTGGCAGCACTAGCAAGATGTTAGTCTTTGCTGAGAGAACCGAATGTAGCCGTTGAGGGGCGTGGGGGAGTGCATTGATGATGGTCCAAACGCTAATTGGTTGAGGTAGAGATTAGAAGCTGGGGAAAGAGACGCGAGCGCTGAAATGTTTCTTTGATGCCGCAACAGGCCGCGATCCCAGTAAATACGTGTTATGTAATTGGTGAAAAGACAACAGAGTCGAGGCTAACTAACAGCACAGGGCATTGTGGGGAAACCTGGGAGATGCATCACAAGCATTCTATTAACTGTAAAGAGACTGGCATTGACAAGGAAGCTTGGCTTGTGCTTTTAAGATGAGACAACAGGAAGGGTCTTGTGACTTGGAATGATGACGATTGATATGACAGAGATTAACATCAGTGGTCAATGGAAGCAAGGGGTAGAAACGTTAATGCTAACTGTCAACAGCCAACGTGTCACCGTCGTTGCAATCGGTAGACAAGATGATATGCCGCGATGGAACATGACGAATGGGGCTCTGCTGTCGTATCTTTGGCCCTGCCTTGCTCTCTTCTGCATGGCCTGGAACCGACTAGCTCCAGTAGAGACAGAAAAAAAAATATTCGATCTCGCTAGAAGCTTTTTTCCTTATCGATGATGTCTCCATAAAAGACCGAGCAAAGCCGCTCCCCTCTCTGACTCTGGGGCTGGTTCACGGGAGAGGCGTTTACCTAGAAGGAGAAGAAGAGGATCCCAAACTCGGACTGCCCCGATAACGAAGGGGCACTAAATTTTTTATTCCTGGTGATCTCTGCACCGGCTTGATTCTATCCCCTGTTCTAGTCCATGCGTTTTTGGAGATGAAGCAATTATGGGTTTCATTATTTACAGTGATTGTGTACATGTTTGTTCTTGATATATGCCTACAACGCAGTATGACCATCATCTTGGACATTCTTTGTTCCACGACGTCGTAGAAACTCGACATATCCGATCGGTCTGCCTCGGGCTAAGCCAACAAGATCCTGAATCCCACCATACGCGAGACCGAACATGAGCCCGTATCGCGCGGTCCGGGCGGCGGTTGTTAATGACAGGCGATCTAGATGCACACGCCGATGTTCGGCGCTTGTTAGCTCATCTGATTCTCTCCACTAATGAATGCTTGCAATATCTACCCGTCGCTTTCCATCAAAACAGTGCCATACCATGCCATGCCAATGCGGGCAATACCCCATATGGGGTTTTCACGCAATTGCCATTACCTCTTAGTCAATGTATGCATGCATGCAGCCGAGGCAAAAAGAGGACAGATAGTAATGAAAAAGAGGTACTCACGCCAGAGTGAAAACGCGCCAGCTACTGTAAGCGTGGCTATCGTGGTGGAAAACATGTCGCTGGCCCCGCGATAACGATCGACCGTGCTCTCGAGCGACAGGGCCAACAAGCTCCAGAACCCCGTCTTGAACCCCATGCGAAAGCCCTCACGGATGCCGCCCTGCATGGCGTGGTAGTTCTTGCTCTTGTGGTAAAAGTACCACCCTGTTGTCGTGTCGGGCATCTTGTGTGCGTGCTCGGCCCGGAACCGCAGCTGCGCCATCTGACCACCTTGTGTCGCACCAAGCGAGAAGCCCACGAGGGCTGACGAGATTGTGCCCAGCATCAACCGCGTGGGCGTCGCGACGGACAGACGAGGGAAGGCATCCTGCGGGAAAGCAGCTGCCAGGTCCAGGTCTGAGGGTATCGCGGCGCCGGAGGGTGCTGTCAGACCGGGCCGGGAAGACGGAGCGGGAGCGGAAGACATGGCTGCTGTTGTGCAATTGGATGATTTCGGTTTACCAGGCTGTGTCTCTTTTTTCCCTCCCCTTTCAAGGCCGAGATTGACGCGAGCGAGGCTCTGCTGTTGCTAGCTTGGCTTTGCTGCGCGGCTGATTCTCAGGTAGTGGAGATCCCTTCCGCTCGGCGGTGATTGCGGAGAACGACCCAGGTCCGGAGTTTACAATCCCGGCGGTGTTGGCGGTTTTTTTCTTTTTTGCTCAGGCTCGCTTGCGCTTGTTGTCGGTAATGAGAAGCCAAGGCTGGGCTTGGTATTAAATGCTGATAACCTGCAAAGGCCCGATGACTACTCTTTTTTTTCTTCTCCTCGTGATAGATTTGAATAGGTAATGTGAATTGAATGATGGATGCTGCTGCGAACTGAAGGCGCATGCCATGATGGACAGTGCGTTTGTGCATTAGTACGGTCTACACGCACGGTTTTGTCATGGACCCCTTCTTTTCACCAGTTTTCTACGACCACTGAGAGGGAGTGTCCAGGGTAGTGACAACTGACAGACCTTCTAGAAAGCTTGATGGAGGGCATGTCTTTGGTTTCGGGTCTTACTGTAAGACTTGGTTCCTGGCTATCAGCTGTCATCGACACATCCTTGATCAAAGTGACGTATCAATAATGCGGTTGTTATCAACGAATAATGCTTGCACCCTGTCATGTTCAGATCCAAGGTTGATGCCCAGCATGGTCCGATAACCAAGATATCAACCTGACGTTGTGTCAACGAAGTGAATCCGCCCGTGCCTGGGCTGAAGTGCTATTGCGGCTCCGCTACCATGCTTCTTGAGCTCTACAGCATGCATATGTCATGTCGCTTCAATTGCTGAAGCCTCTTCATGTGATTCACTGCTTAATCGATAACGATAACGATAGCACTCTACGCGCTCACACGTGATCTCGTGCCGAACATTTCGTGATTCGCCCCGCCGAATTGAATGCCATCCATGTCCCTCATGAATTGAACAAAGCAGAGTCCAGAGGCGACTCCCCAACCTCTGACGTCTTCCCCAAACTCTACACCTCCCAAGATCGACAAAATGGTAAGGATATCTCGCCTCACTTCCCGTCCAAACTAACTCTCAAACGTCAGAGTGAGCTCGATGACGCACACATCTCCGTGCGCTTCAAGCACGGCATCCATACCTTCTACCTCTTCATCGACGCCCTCGCCCCCATGTCTGAAGTCACCACCGAGCTTATCAATGTCATAACCGACCGCTACCCCCGAGGCCTTACCACGCGGATCGAGCCTCCCAAGCATACTCCTGTCAACGAGAACTCGAAGTTTGTGTTTGGCGCGTTGAAGATTCCGAACGATCTTTCTTCGGGATGGACTAAGCTTAAGACGGGGGGTGGTGAGCACTCGCCGACGAAGTTGGGGTTGAAGAATAATAGCTTGATTGCGTTTGCTGTTGTTCGTAATGAGGATGATGATCCGGGTTTTGACATCGAGTGGCCGAGAGAGGAGGAAGATCTTTACGAGGAATGATGCGGATGAAGACAGAATGCGTGCGATTGTCAACGGTCTCTTGTAATGCCAGAATCTGATGTTGTGAGCTGGTCTACTGCGTGGCGCTCGTTAGGAACTCAAGACGGTCTAGGTTAAGCCTTACGACCTTCACCACGAAACGGCGACAAGCGGTGCCCGTTGAATCATCTATACGCAAATGACATGCAATCAAGAATTGATATGATCTCACGAAATAAAGTAGATACCCAATTGAACACTTTACAAATTGTACAAGGATGCGGTGCAGATCGATCAAATAGAGTAGCATGCGGATTGACAGAGGGAGACCCTGGACCTCGTATTCAGTGAGCAAAACACCACAACCGTAACGCCCAACATCTAAACGTCTCTACATATTGAATCCAGTTTTACAAACGGATATAAATAAAAATACCGTCATATAGCACTCTGAAACTATAGCACAACGTCTCAAACAATGGTGTCGTTACTCCCTAAAAGGGGTCCTATAGCATGACTAAGCCATTTTTTATCTTCACGTGTCGTTAGCATCCGCATTCCAGGGGTATCATCAACCATCATTCTCCTTTTGCCAAACTTTTGCGCCGCTCGAGTTTTCGGTGGCTATATTCTCACCACACAACATTCGCCAACAAGGCTCGCTTATGAGGTCGGCTACATGAACGTCGTGGCTTTTCTCCGCCATGGCCTGCGCCTGCTGGTGCCGCTCTCGGTAGCTTTCACTCTGTATTTGTACCTCTTCCCCGTCATCCAGGGATGCGCATTCCCCGTCGAGTCCCGCGATAGCCAGGAGGCGTACTCGTTGACGAAAAAGTTTCACTGGCCTTCGAAACCTACCGCCGATGACCATGCGAAGCTTGCGCCGTTTCGACTGCTGGCGCTGGGCGATCCTCAGTTAGAAGGCGATACTTCGATTATTACAAATTATTTGGGGACGTTTCCGCATATCAAGACTGCGTACAAGAAGATTACTTTTCAGACGAGCCATTGGTGCTTCCGCGAGCGAGTTAGACAGATCATTCATGATATCGTTGATATTTTCATGGAGGATCTTCCTTACTGGCTTATGTCGCAACGCAAACGGTTCGATCTTTGGGGAAATGATTTCTACTTGGCGCATATCTACCGTCAGGTAAACTGGTGGACCAATCCCACCCATGTGTCAGTACTCGGCGACCTCGTCGGTAGCCAGTGGATCGACGACAAGGAGTTTGAGAAGCGAGGCCGACGATTCTGGAACCGTGTGTTCCCCGGAACCGAGAGACTTTCGGACGAGTTGGCGGCACACCCCAAGAACGATTATACATTGGCTGGCGTTTTGGATGGTAGCGAGGAGCAGAAGGTTTGGAGAAAGAGAATGCTTAACGTGGCAGGAAACCACGATATTGGATACGCTGGAGATTTGACTGAAGAGCGGATGGAGCGTTTTGAACGAGTTTTTGGAAAGACCAACTACGAACTTCGTTTTGATCTCCCTATCGACGATCCTGAGACGAGAGCTACTCTGTACTCTCCAACGAACCCCGAGTCTACGAGGGTGTTGCCTCAGCTTCGCATTATCGGTGTCAACGACATGAACCTCGATACACCGGCCAAGTCTATTCCTCTTCAGGATGCTACATACGGCTTCATCAACGATGTCATCGCGACTTCAGGCGCTGTGCAATACAAGGGACAGTTTACGCTGATCCTCACGCACATCCCCATGTACAAGCCCGCAGGCATCTGCGTCGACGCACCGATGTTCGACTTCCACACCGCAGCAGACGGCGGCGGCCTCAAAGAACAAAACCAACTCAGCGTCGATGCCACGAGGGGTTTTCTCGAAGGCATCTGGGGCATGAGCGCAAAAAGTACCGCCCCAGGCGGCGGCTACGGTCGTGACGGCTTAATGCTCAACGGCCACGACCACGCTGGCTGCGACACGTACCACTACATCAACCAAACGAACGGAACAGACCCATCGCAGCGCTCATGGCAAGTTGCGAAGTGGTCCGACGCGCAGGCGCAGCATATCCCCGGCATAGAAGGCATTCCCGGCCGTCGCGAGATTACCGTGCGCAGCATGATGGGCGACTTTGGCGGAAACGCTGGTCTACTCTCCCTGTGGTTCGACAAAGAGGCTTGGGAGTGGAAATTCGAGTACGCGACTTGTCCGCTGGGAAATCAAGTGTACTGGTGGTTTACTCACATCTGGGATGTGTGCGTCATCATCTGGACCGTTTTGTACTTTACACTGTCTGCTCTTGAGAAGCGTGGTGTTGATGTTGATGCTGGTGCGAAGAAGGTGTGGGATTTTATGTTGAGAAGAAAAAGGAGGGACGTTAAGAGAGGAATTACTCCTTCGTGAGGTGTTTGGCTAGAGGCTTTGAATAGAATAAACGTTGTTATGAGTTCCTTCTGGGTTGGAGTTCGCTTGTGATTTAAGGCAGATCCCTTCAAGCAGATCAAAGCATGGGTGCATCTCACTCGAAGTCGCCAGGAGTTCGCTTGTGATTGCCTTCGGTGAATTATGTTGTTGAACGGAGATTTTGGCCGAGACATTTTTGATGAGGCCAATCGCATCTTGGGAAGAAAGCGAGTAGGCGTCGCGAAGGGTGTTCTACCCTGCTGTACATGGGATGGTGAGGTGTAGCAAAGAGTGAAGATCTCGTTTAGCAGTCCGATAAGGGTTTAGTTGCTGAATCTGGTATTCTCAAGTGTTGGAGTAGATCATGAGTGAGATTGTAACGGTGTCGTACAAAGATGCGGCCGCGCGGCGAGGTTGCACGATCGTCTGTCTGGTGTTGCTGATGTTGGGACGATCTGGGGTCGGAGCGTTTGCAGGAGAGATATTGTCTTGGGCTGTTTCTTCTAGAAGACGATGAATGAGCAGTTGAGACAGACCCTGAAGTCTCAGCTGACATGCATGGTGAACATCTCATCACCTGTAATGTCAAAAACTAGCAGCCTTCGTTATCACAAACTCAATTAGCACCCATCGCAAGCAACCCATGCCAGCGCAACACCACAACCCTACCGCGCAAAGTTTGTTCACGTCGCCTCTAAAATGTTTGTTTTTTTACCTTTCAGCTGACACGGACCGGCCCCAAGTCAAGCATGATGTCAAGACTCTACACGTGTTTCCCACCATCGCTATCTCGTGGTGATACAAGCCCGTTGGCGTTGCCCCGCGACTCAATGCATCTGCCAGATCTGGTGATCCGTATGTACTTCAGTATTCTGCTGTGATATCTTCTGTAGTATCTGCTATGGTGATGTCTGTTGTGGTAGTGTCTCTGTTGTGCAGGATCGTGTGTAGGCGAGAATGGTCTTGTGCGAGATCGATTGCCTGGGAAGGATGACTACATAAACCCAGAGCCAGGCGCCTGGGTCGATGTTGAAATTTGCATCGACCGTATCAGAAAGAAAATAATCGCCATTGTATAGTTCTTTCCATTGCTAGGGAAAGTTGTTGTCAGTCTTTCACCATGCTGTCTCTACATCGCATCGCCGTCATCCTCCTCCTCACCCCCATCTCCCAAGCAATCCTGCACCACAACAGGACAAATACACTAGGTGAAGTCCTTCGCGAACTCTCACCCAAGCCAAACCAACTGGCAATCAATGAGCGAGACACAACGGACTACAGAACAATGCCACCGGGCACTTACACCGAGACCATCTCCACAAGCCTGATCAGGATAATCATCGTCAACGACCCCACGCCCACTCTTTGCCCGGCCGAGTGCGACTGCTCGGGAATAAAGGATAAGAAAAGTCCCGAGTATGAGCCTCATTTGTCTTGATAGATATACATCATGGGGCGCGGCCTGTTAACTACTTGCTTACAGATACTTTCAGTGTTTGACGAGTTCGAGGTGTAGACCTTGTAGGGAGCCTGCTATTACGGTGTCTTCTACGACTGCGAAACCGACGGCTACTTGTCCACCTGATTGTGATTGTACGAGGGTTAAGGATAAACAGAGTGAAGAGTGTGTTTACGACTCAAGATGATTGATGTTTCTCACGATATTGGGATGATTGATGCTGATATGGATCTTCAGGTACTTCCAATGCTTAACCAACGCCAACTGTCAAAAGTGCCGAATTGGAGGACCGCCAAGTATAGTTTAAACATGCACTAGCAAAACGATCATCCCATCTTGACGGGAACTACTTCCTCATCTGAAGTTTAAAAATACGACATGGCTTGGCAATGAGAATGTTCAAACTGCAATTGTCACTGGGTTGTTTGGTCATGGATGTAAGCATTGATGGCTGGGCCACTCAGAAAACTGGTGTGTGGTATTGATGTGTAGGCCGTTATTCAGTCCTTAACTAGGTAGGAGGAAATAATAGGGTAATAGGGTAACAAATAAAACAATAATGCATCGTCTTGTGTCCATGCGCTTAAATGCAAGGCTAAAGTGGTTGTTTGAGAGGGAGGCGATTAACAGCAGCAGTCGAGGCACTCAAGACAGCATTCGCATGTCTCACCGCAGACCCAACAACAACAGAGGGTGGCGATACATGTGTAAAAGCAGCCGTGGCTCTTCTCTTCTTGTGGAGGAGGAGCTTGCTGGTATTGCATCTGCAACTTGTTAGATGGCGATGCTTACTTGAGAGTCAAGTCAAACTTACGGGTTGCTGTGGGGGAGGATATTGGCCCTGAGGAGGACCGTAGCCCTGAGGAGCGTATCCCTGAGGGGGAGGGTAACCTCCGTAGCTGCAATTGTCAGTATACCCGTCAAATTATGTCCTGGGGACAGCGCTTACCCTTGGTTGGGGTCGTAAGGAGCAGACATTATGTAGGTATGGATGGTAAGATATCCGTACAGGTGTAAAGTAATGTTATGTAAAGGTCAAGTTCACAGAAAAGGCGGGCAGCACTTGTTAGATATAACCATGCCTTTGGGTCTCTGCAGGGGGGAACCGCTCAGACTCAGAGATGGGACGGTAGTTGGGTATCCGTACCGTATTCCTTCTGTTGATGATCTGTATCCCCTCTTGGCTCTTGCTTGTGAACCCTTGGCGTAATAACGCTATCCCCGTGAGCAGACGCCGAGTTAACCGTGGTCTTGGCAAGCAGTCACTCACTACTGGTCAGCCATTAACCAGTGTTGTTTCTTAGTTTGACAGCTTCACTTTCTCTACTTGTCTCTATTCCGTTAGTTCAGGAACGGTCCATCCCGTCCTTTTACGAGTTGACAAATAACATCACTTTTACCGTATTAAAATGGCATAATTGACGGTCCTCTGTTGACTGTAATTAAAAAAAGGTAAAAGCTAAATGGTAAGGGGTCTTGGGCTATCCACTTGTGACAAGGGTTAAGGTACAGCTGGGTCTTGGCAATTGCGCGTCCTTATGGCTGAGTTGATGCTCCTGCATAAAGGGTCTACTTGGCATAAGAGATGATGCCCTATCAGTCCCTCAGTCTTTTATCAAGGGGAACTGTTATGGAATTATCATATGCTTGTCAGACACAATCCGAATGAATCATTCATAAAGGCTGCTTGGCCTTACACGTGTCGTGTCTCTTTCTGAGTCCAAAAGAAAAGCTGCTGAGGTAGCCCATGAGATTGACACAGCTAATTGCGATAACCGCCTGTCTCGGGAAGCGGAAGCGGCATGCTTACCCGCGGTATTACCGGTCGACTCTGCTGCGCCCAAATTGCGGCGCGTAAACTTTACGACTACTTACCGCCACAGCTGTCGCCAACGAATCAGCCACCCAATGCATCTGCACAGCCCGTCGAGCGAACACTTGCCAAGACGTCGCAAAGGATGACTATTCTTGAATTTGGGCCCCGAAGCTTGCGTTGACTTTTGGACCTCTTGAGGCAAAGCTTCGCGTTGTCGCCTCGTTCGTAGTGGCTTTGAGAATACGGTCGTAAACGATAGCATCAATGCGATAATCGGTGAATCTGAGACAACACATACGATGATGGAATTGGTCAATCATGGTCGATGCGCTGTCTCGGCAATTCACGATGAGAATCCCACGACTGACCGACTCTCTTCCCCGGAGACGCAACGGTCGTCATAAAGGATCCAGTATCGCCTGGTCAACAATTCCATGTGAACACGTCAACAGAATCTCTTGCATGGTGCACTTTCGATCAACTTCGGCGCGAGCAACTCGCTTCTGGGATACGAAGACAAGAATCGTCCTGGACTGAGAGTGCAATCGCGAATGATGGATGAGCCGAGTCAATTGGATATGATACCGAACCTTAAACAATATGCGTATGCTACGAAAGAAGCACCTTTATCTTGATGCTTGTAGCGTGCGGTGCTTTGATCAAGACTTTACCACGAACGCTTTGGACAGATGGAAGGTAGGAGCTTACCTGATTGAGAGCGGATGTGAGAGAGATGATACTCTGGATGTCGACCGCGCGGAAAGGTCGGTCCTACCTCAGGCAGGCACAACACCTCATCGATCAGCGATGGATCACGACATAAGGGCGAGCAATAAAGCCGTTCGCCTTCATACGATTCACGATCTCCGCCACCAAGAGGGGTCAACCCCTAGTAGCATATAGTCTACAAGAATCTATCTAAGTTGGTAAGATGGCTGGTTATGGCACTCACCGAAGTCTGCTGGAAACAGTGGCTTGAATCAATCTCAAGGGACAGCATGGTAGGTCAACTGGAATCCATCGAAACCATGATGATCATATTGTGTGATATGACGAGTTGTTTGCAGAGTCATGCTGAGAATCAAAAGTCTTATAGACTCCATGATAATGCAGTTCTAATCCGTTTGTCAAGGATTCACACATTATAGGCCACAATGCTTCTATCTTCAGGAGCAGGTCCTTCAAAGTATAGAGACAAAACAACGCGCGACAGTACTTCGTTGCGGCTTGGGAGGAAGAAGGCGTATATCGAGAGATAGGTTGAAGGAATAGTTGGAAGAGTTATGCCGCTCTTTTAAGTAGTGAGAACTGAACTGAGTTGTCCTCTCTTCCAGGCCTAAAATCAAAAAATATTTATGAGTTCCAAAGTCTCTGGTCTGACTCTCATCTAGATCCGGACTAAGGTTTAGGACGACTCTCATCTAGATCCGGACTAAGGTTTAGGACGGTAACTATCCTAAGACTGACCTAAACATCTCAAGTTCTTTCGTCTATTATGCTCTCGACGAGGAGATCTTCAGTGGAAAGGATTGGTTCACACGGGACGCCCATTATCTGCTATATGGCCTTGGCGTTGAGGAGCCGGTCAAGATACTCTGGCATCTTGCTAGTTCTTGTCCCCCTTGTTGGGCTTGGTCTCCATGGTGACTTGTGACTCAAGCTTCCAGGTGGTAGTGAGAAGCTCATTATGTTGCTTATCGGTGGCCTGGCTTTTGTCGAAGGGTAGAATGGGCCGACATGTTGCACGGTATACCTATTATCAAATCTTGTTTTTCGATAATCAACTGTTATTATCCCAAGCATACCACGCAAAGCCTATCGAAGGTTCATTGAGCTAGCCACTTCAAGGCATGAGTTTACAATAGATGTGACCGCATGGGAGGATGTAGGTAATGCCTTGCTCGCACCCGCCGCTTCTCTGGTGATCATCCTTTTCGATCCCAAGTCTTAATCAAGCCTACACAACCAGCTGTACTGCTCCCGAACCGTCCAATGTGGACTTATGATGCTTTGATTGTGTAAGAACCTCGACTGTCATTATCACAAGCCTACTAGGTATGCAAGGCCTATCTAAGATTTAGGACTCCCAGGGATAAATATCCTAAACGCCAACCTAAACTCCACAAAATATTTCGTCTCTTAGGCTGTTCATGATGAGGCTGGTTGGGTGTTACCGAAGACCCCGATTCAACCATTGCCAATGTCATCAGAAGTCTGGGTATCATCGGGCCCTTCCTGAGCGATAGTCTCCTAGACTACCTTCTTGGTTGGTTTGTTCACTACTGTGTCAACCCAGATGATTCTAAGCGCCGATAGAGCCCTCTGCTGGCTCACTTGGCGCGATAGATTCGTTCGATGTTGTCGCAGTATGAGTTGTTGATCTTCAAAAGGTGGAATGTCACAAGCTTCTAGTTGATTCGAATCAGGAGTCCAATGATCTGGAGCATCGACTTTGCGTTCTGAGCCAGTTCAAGGACATGCCTTTTGAACAGCAGCCATGCATGTTGACGCCAGTTCCCATGGTATTCACATTGGCGATGAACACTTCGTTCCTGGATTTTGGGTCGTTCCAGGCAGCGATTACCTTGGATTTCTCGTTCACGTCATGGTCCGGTCGGACGGTAACGGTGTCAAAGCCGGCAAGTCGAAATAGCCCAACAGTAACACTAGGGACAAGTTAGTACCTATAAAGCCACAAACCCAAACGGTACCGATTGGGATGTCCAAATGAGTCGCATTCAAGGGGAGATTGACTTACCACTGTATCCAAGGGGTGTCCACATAGATGAGAACTCGCTGGCCTTGGTCTCTGACGTACTGCCATGCCAGTTCAAGAGCGCGAACCATGACAGGGCTCTTGTAGCCCATCTAGAACAGGTATGCGGCTCTGTCCCTGGGTATCCGCGTTGAAGGGTCGTCCGAGGCTGTGTAGTAAAAGTAACTAAGCCCACCGTGAGGGTCATTGTGGACTACTAGATCGTAGACCTTCACACCCACCACTGGAGGGGAAGACTTGGCCTGTTTTTTCTTCTCCCGTTCCATCTCGGAGTTCGTCCGCACAAGATCTGGATCCTTAAGCATGGCGATAGCCTTATTGACTTCTTCAAGTGTCCCATACAAGGCTGGCGTCTTGGGGTTCAGGATTTTGTCATTCCTAAATCGAAAGCGCCAAGGACACCCTTCCGATTCTCCCCAAAATCCAGTCTCGGGGCGCTATCAGACTCCCCAGTGACCTTCGTGGACGCACTGTTATTTTGAATGTCCACGATTGAGGATGACTTGTTCTGGCTGTACAGGCGCTGCGCGTGTGCCTTGCCCATCGACTCAACCAAGATCGCAAGGTCGGACGTTGGGCCGTTTTGTGTCTCCTCGACCACGATAGTTGATGGAAGAAGGTCGATTGCCGGAAAAGAGATATTGCCGTCTGGTAGTTCCTGTGGTGTCTACATGGTTCGTAAGTAAGTTCTGGAGGGGTCTTGCGAAGTAAAGACGTAGGTAAGAGACTGGTATACACACCTTCGTAAAGGACTGTCGCCGAATATGCTGGCTGTAGTCCTGCTTCTAGCGTTTTGCTGCCTTGGCTATCAGCAGTCAGGAAATGTGCCGGCTGTATCGCCGGGACGATGTCTGTGACCTAGTCCCCGTGGCCAGTAAGTGAATTTCTGGTCAAGCGGACTTATCCTCTGGGAACTGCGTCCGTGGAGCGACCAGAAAAGCTTAAGAAGCTTCGGGCAGGCCTTTGTTGTTTGGCGTAAGTGTTGGATGAACTTGTATCGGGGGCACAGTACGACCTCGAGATCTATGTTTCAAGCCTTCCCCAACAGTGCCTGAGGCGACGGCAGATTCCTCAGGGAGTTTCACGCTGTCCTCGTCGGTGAAGTCGTTGAGGCTGTTGGGGTAAGGACCTCGAAGAGTGGGATCTCATGGGAGCTCAGGATGAGCGTTCCAGTCACCCATAACAGCCCGTCTCATAGAGAAGCAGCATGTGTATGCCATCTCTCTTCTTGGAATCCCGCGCCTTTAATGCGTGACGTCCTCTCCTTCGCAGATTGCCTCATCGATCTCCTCCTGAGATGTAGATTAGTATCAACATTCGAACCTCATAAGGTTATAGCAAGTAGGTTTCGCTTACCTTGAGATCTTCCAGTTCGTGCTTCTGGTCCTCACACAGGACCGTGAGGCGCTTCAACTCATATTCGTCCTCCATGAGGAAGAGGTCGTCGGCAATGACCCATTCGAACAGACGCTCCAGTGCGCCTCGTCCTTGGGGGAACACTCGATCAGATTGCCGTCAGCTTGCTAGGAGTCTTGTCGGGAACGCTCTCTGCTCGGCTCGATCGGGGAGGAGGTTGTGGAGAGGATTCGGCTTCGTCGTATGTGAGAGGCGTTGGTTCCAAAGACCTGTGCATTTCATCCGCGACTTCTTCCCAGATGATGCCATGGATGCTGTAGCTGGGAATACCCATGCGCTTTTGCACTTCCGAACCAGATGGTGCGAGGTCCGTGTTCGGCCAACAGTCTCTTGTTCCGGAGTCACCCCTGGAGAATTACTTCAGCGCTGTCCATTTGCCCCAGCTTGATGATCAGGCCATGCGGTATCTTATACTCCCGCATTCGGTCTGCATACTCGTTTCTGGCAGCCCTATCGCCCTTGGTCGGTGGGACCAGGAAGAAAGCATACACCCCGAAATAGCAAGGAAGAGAGCAGCGACCTGTTGAATCAACGCGGTTAGTATGAGTCTAGAGTTATGAGGAACGAATCTTCTCTCTGCTCCTCTCGCACTCACAGTGCTTGAAGTCATAGGATCGTAGAACAATTCTTGTAGCCCTTACATATATATAAAAGAGAAGAAGCCCTGCTTTAAGCTTCTCTAGAGGATCGGCTTGTATTGGGGGCTGGTGCGATGGCGAGATCGATGTCGTAAGCCTTCCACATGGGTGAAGGACGTGGCCATCTGCGTTCTTGTTCGGCTCGACGTTGAGATCTTCTGGTGAGCATCAGAGCCATGATGGAGGAATTGCTTTTTTATTTTTTTTGTGTGCCCGTGCCTTAGGTAAACATCGGTCGAGGTTCAAGGAAAAAATGTCACTTGTTTGCCAGCCGTTTGGCACTGCAATGGCACCGCACAAAACAACCATTGGTTACCACGGCAGCTCGGTTATTATATGCCATTGCCAGAGCAGTAGAGCCCAAAAAAAGAACAGAAATGAACTAATGTCTTGAATTCTGTGGAATCAAGTCCCCAAAAAATAAAAAAGCTCCTGTAGGATGTGTTCAACCGTTGAAGACTGTAACGAGGCATGCCGCGCTCTATATCGTTTCCGGCTGGCGTTCTCCAAATACCTGGCGGCGAAGGTCCATGGTAGCTTGATGAAGCTCAAAGGCTTTGCTGTATTGGCCCTGCTGGTTATACGTCGCCGCGACGTTTGCCATGCTCTTGATGGTATCTGGATGTCTCTCCCCAAGTATATCTCGTTGAAGTTCTAAGGCTTCAGTATACAATTCCTCAGCCTTATCGTATCGACCCTGCTCATAGTATATCGCCCCGATGTCCGCCATAGCTCTCATCGTATTAGGATCTTTCTCCCCGAGTACTTCTTTTCGGAGCTCTAGGACCTTTGTTGCAATATCTAGAGCATCATCCTCTGCGTTATATGTAATCCCAGAGTCTGCCATTCCCATGACAGTATCAGGGTGCTCCTTGCTGAGCATTTCTTCTCTGAGTTTCAGTACTTTTCTTGCGATATCTTGAGCTTCAATATATTGGCCCTGCGCATGGTGTATTGCCCCAAACTCTGCCCAGCTTCTGATTGTATCAGGGTGAGTGTTTCCGAGAGCCTGCTGTTGAAGATGCAGGGCGCCATCTTTCAGTGTCTTGGCTTTGTCATATTGACCTTGTTGAAAGTATATTGACCAAAGGTCTGCCGTGCACTTAATCGTCTCAGGATGCTTCTCTCCAAGCATTTCTTGTCGGAGTCGCAAGGCCTCATATTGTAGCCTCTTAGCCTCATCATACTGGCCCTGCTCGAGATGTATCGCTCCGAGGTCTTCCATGCTCCTAACCGTCTCAGGATGTGTCCCCAAAATCTCTTGTCGGAGTCCTAGTACTCTTGTTGTAACGCCTTGAGCCTTGGTGAACTGGCGTTGTGCAAGGTATGTCGCCCCGATTGCTGCCAGGCTCCTGATTGTATCTGGGTGCTTCTCTCCAAGAACTTCTCGTCGGAGGCTCCATGCCCGACTATCCACTGATCTTTTCTCCTTCCATTGTCCTTGATGATACAAAAAGTGCGACACTTTCTCAAGCATGTTCGCTGTCTCTATCTCCGTCTTGCTTATTTCTGCATACTCTGCTACTCGTATAGCATGTGTCAAGTACTGCTTGCATTGTGCCCACGATGTCGGTTCAGATATCGGAAACAGGCCGTCAACTACCTGCAGTGCCCTGCCACTATATAACGCCTCGTCCTGCGGGCTGTGAATCCTCAACCCATACTGCAGAGCCTCTCGTACGAGCTTATGCAATTCGTAGCTTCGTATCCCATCGTCTGATTGACACATTGTGAGAAATGAGAACTCCGTCAGCCGTGCCACGGCCATACGGACCTCAAGCTCTGAAACTTGTATAGCGAAGCCTTCGTCACCTTGATCATCCTTGATACCATTGTCGAATGGATGAGCTGCTGCGGTTATTAGCTCGTGTGGCATGTCCTGGCTATCCACATATGCAATCGTATGTAGGATCCGAAATGACATCTCACTTTCCGCTCTGATCCGCTCTGTCGAGATCCTCCATGTCTCGAGCACACTGTTCGATACCTCAGGTCGTCGGTGTCGGTCTGTGTCGCTTACTTTGAGCACCTCCCACCGATACCTGCCTTGTATAAGTAGGGGCAGGTATTCTTCAGCTGTCATGGACATGCGCCGCATATATGCACCAGCTTGCGAGACGGCCAGCGGTAGGCATTGCAGCTCTTCCAGAAGGTCGTCTACTCCCACCCCATCTGGTATTAGCGGGTAAGGGTCACCCCTCGCCATTGCCAGGAGTTTCGTCGCTTCATCTGTTGCCATAGACTGCACTTGCATACTGCGACGTGCTCCGACGAGTGTACCCCCGATATGCGCATCTCGACCTGTCCAAAGCACTGTTCCTTGTGAAGAACAAGGTACGTACTTGTAGAAGTTCTGACTTTCACTATCCGTCGCGTTTTCTCCTGGTTGCTTCCCTACGCCAAATAGTTTCAGGTCATCCGCATTATCAAGGATCATGAGCCATTTTGACTGTCCCTCAATTGCATTGCGTACGGCATCCAGCAGACCCACCCCGTCCAGCTGCTCGTCAACCCCAAGCTTCTTGCTGATGGTCTTGTAATCAGCCAAGAAAGTCGCTTCGCTATCAGCATGCACCCAGAAGATACTGCACTTCTTATCGGCGTCGCATCTCCGGTATGCATAATCCAGCGCGATCTGTGTTTTACTGTTTTTCGTTAGCCCTCCCGGGTAGCGTAGCATGGCAAAAGTGAATATATACCCTGATCCTCCCAGCCCCCAGAGTGCTGCGCTACAAGATCCCGAAGCAGTTTGCGGCAGAAGTTTGTCCAGCTTGTCAATGAGGTCTGATCGATGAACAAGATCCTCGTTGCGGGGATAGGGAATCACGCGGACCACTTCGGCACGGGCCGACGGGTGTGGCGCTGTGCCATAGTACACATTCCCTTGGACGTTTCCCTGATGGATGATGGTGTGGTCGCCAAAGTGGCTGCGACTAATGTGCGCCGATGCTGACATTGCTTCTGATTCCAATGAAGAATTGCTCTGGCTTGTCTTTACCTCTGGCAGAGAAATATGCTGGCCTCACGCAACTCGACCTCCACGTGATCGAGTGTTGCAAGGATGCACACAAACCCCTCAATTAAGCGCTGGGTCGTTCATCTTTAACAGGCTTATTAGGCAGACTTTTCATCTTGCCCGATGCCGTGATAATCACACAAAACACGATGACAACCGTGAAACCGCCTGCCAGCCGCAAAGACTTTCGTGTCGCTATAATATGTGCTCTGCCTCGCGAGGCTGACGCTGTCCTCCTACTATTCGATCAGTTCTGGGATGAAGTCCGTGATCCCTATGGCCGAGCCGATGGAGATCCGAATATTTACATAACTGGGCGCATGGGAGAACATAGCATTGTCCTAGTTGTACTTCCAGGTATGGGCACCATTAGCGCGGCGGCTGCAACTACTAGCTTGCGGTTGAGCTTTACGGAGCTAAGCATCGCCTTCCTGGTTGGTATCTGTGGCGGTGTTCCCCGTATCGATGGCGTCGATGCACTTCTTGGTGATGTAGTAGTCAGCAACACAATCATCGAATACGACTGTGGTCAACTATTTCCTGGTGGTCACTTTGCTGTAAAGAACCCAGTCGCCAATCGCCTCAATAGAGCTAAGAGGGAGATCCGAACTCTGCTTGCAGCTTGCAAAGACGAGCTCAGGAAGGAACGCTTGCAAGAGGAAGCATCGAGACACCTAGAAGCGCTACAAGAAGCAGCCAAGAAGAAGAGGAGACGCCGAGCTAATTATCGATATCCTGGAGCAGAGGAAGATAAACTGTTTCCTCCCACATATACTCACAAGCATCGGGGAGGGTGTAGTGTCTGCTCAGATGACTCTGAAGTCTTTTGCGAGGCTGCTACTTTAGCTTCGTGTCTTGAGGCTGGATGTGATGCCAAAAATCTGATTGCGAGAGACCATTCTCCAAGACTCACTCAAGGTAGTGGCGAAACGTTCACGCCCGAGATCTTCATCGGCCGTATTGGGTCGGGCAACACAGTCATGAAGAGCGGAGAGCATCGTGATCGCATTGCTGCCGCACAAAACCTTATAGCGTTCGAGATGGAAGGCGCATGTGTAGGCACATGGAATCAAGTTCAGTGCATTGTTGTCAAAGGCATCTGTGACTACGCAGACAGCCACAAGAACAAGGGATGGCAAGACTTTGCTGCAGCTACTGCAGCATCTGTGATGAAGGCCATTTTGGGAAGATATTCGTTGCCTGACGAAGAGCGCACTTCGACTTTGACGAATGAAAAAGCCGTGTCTTCTGTCTCGCAAGTTGCCCAACGACGATCTAACGGACGAAGTATTGCGAATAATTCATTCGGAGATCAAGTCTGGATCAACCAGGGAGATGTGGCAGGGAACGTGACATTTACGTAAAATGTCCAAATCCAGAGTCCCTCAAGATTCGTCGTTGATGATGATGCAGCTCGGTCAGACGAGTTGGTAGAAGGAACTTGTAGGAGGAAGGTACAAGCTGGGAAACGTGATTACATATTTCGATTGTGACCACCTTCCGTCCATACAAACTCACTCATCCACCAAGCAATTGTTCATTCCTTGGTTTCCCTAGTGCAGGCAGCAGAACGATTATCGTCCAAACCTTAGGATGACGGAATAATTGTAGCCTAAATTCTGGTCTAAATTGATATAAAGTGCCTGGATCCTCTCATCACCCAGGCTCTTCAGTACGGAAGTTGATGGCAGATGGCAAGTTCACGTTGAGAGACTTGGCTGGCCTTCCACCTTTCACGCCCATTACCCTGACCGCAAGTCCACGGGTATTTACGTGCGTTTCTACACCCATATGAAGGATATGAATCCCAAAGACGTTGGCGCATATGTCAGTCAATCTCAAGTCTCATTTTGGGGACGGTAGACCGACCATGATCTGAGCACTTCAAACAGTGCAAACAAGGGCCCCTATTACTACATCGCTCGTCGTGCCCCCGACAGCTGCCGCCATGCTGTACCAATCATCCTGTTTGATCGGACGGATACTTCCATCTCATCGGACAACATCCATCTCGCCGACAAGACAGTTGTTCTGCTTCCCAATTCTTATACCAGCGACATAATGAGTGTCAATGAGGATGTGCAGGGCGATGTCGGTATGCATACCATGATGAGACCGAGGGCTGTGCTCATGGGTCGACTTTCCGACAAAGCTCACCGGGCCTCTGGTTAGCCCTTGCTGTCACCAATGGGATGCAACAGGATCAGCCCAATCTTCCAATGTCACGCTGCCGATATCAAGGCATTCGACGTGAAACCAGCAATACTAGGTGCGCGCACTTATACCGTTTACAGAATGCTGGTTATTCCAACGAGAACAGACATCGCAATGACTTCAAGACTACGATTCAGATCGGCAAGACTGACGGGACTTCACTTGTTCTACCGTTCGTTTGAAGGGAAACCCATGAAGCGCTACGGCTACCCAAGCAGATGGAGGCTTTCTTGGTATTCGAGATATGCACGATGGGAAGTCCCATGATATCCCCGGGTTTCATGTCCCTCGGTTAGGCCTTACGACAATTTCGAAGTGTTGTCATTTTTAGGTGTTCGAGTGGAATACCGAGAACCTCTTCTTGACAAGTGGTACTCAATCCCATTCCAGTGTGCTCTGCGTATCGACAATTGGAGCAAGTTGATGGAAGCTAACAACACTTAGGACATGATCCAACAGTGCCAGGTGGGTAATAGAAGAATTATCCTCAAATCTTGAGTGCTCTGAAACAAAGTAGCCTAAGTGCTAATCTAAAGCCGGCCTAAGGCAACAAAATTATTTCGTCTCTTATGCTTATGACAGCCAGTTTTATGACAGCCTTGTGACAGTGCTCCGGGTGCTGTGGGTCCAATGAATGTGCAAAGATTCATAAACGCAGCTCTCGTTCTAGCACGGCTTTTCAGCCAGTGCCAGTGTCAGTGCCAGGGCGTGAGCTGAGCGGATCGATCCTCCGTGGCTGCTCGACTGCATTGTAGGACCCGCTGTTCATGTGCTCGTTCTAAAATCGAAATCTTCCAGCGATACAACAACACTCTCTTTGCTTAGGTGCCGAAGGATGACGAAGAGTTCCGTCGCCAGCATGCCGCACAGCAACAGTATGTCAGCGAGCTGTCGCAAACTGATCGTAGCGAGCGCGTCCGTTTGCCTCGCCCTTTGCTCCCCCAGCTCCATCAAGTTTCGAAGTTTTTCTTCGAGCAGAACTTCGATGAGCGCAACGCTCTGAAAGACTTCATGAGCGCTGCTACGGAGCCTAAGCTTTTTCCAGTGTTACACGTCAAGGAGGCTACATTCCACCCCGAAATGTTCATCTTATTCCATGCTATCCAGCTCTTACTGTTCGCGCCGGCCGGAACTCACGACCAGACTCGGACCAGAAGGTTTCCTATCTGATTCCCGGAACCAACAGCAGGCGGCCGCCCGGCCCTCGGTGACTACAGTGCCGGTGACCTCTTCAGAGAGATTATTCTCATGTACATCATGCTCGAACAGCGAAATGGACCCAGGACTCACTCTTTCGCATCAATGCCGCGTCCTGAACAGCGCGGAGTATGAATGGGTTATGTTCAGCGCAGAATGAAACCTCGATACCTCGATGAACAGTCACCTTAAATTCAGGGCGAAACTCAGGTATGTATCTTGAGGCTTCTTCAACTCCGGCTCTGGCTGGTTGCTAATGGCACCAGGATATGTTGTTTCCGCTCATTCGACTCCCAAGAGAATTGCAACTACGCATCATAGAGCTTGGTCTAGGAAGTTCAAGAACGGTGGCAAACACATGCGACGAGCACTGGGCTGACGAAGGCTCCCCCGAGATGAGATTCCGGACTGTTTTGTCAACGTCCGAGGACATGATAATCCCCCTGAAGCTATCGTGAAGCCACATATTCAACATGATCAGGACACTTCGAGCAGTCGAGGCTGTCCCCTACGACCACTTTCTACTCGGCGAAGGACGTCTGTTTTGTATCAATCTTGACCGACATACGTTGCGTATCTTCGACAACGCGCTACCGCAGTACCACTCCAACACTGGCTACCGCGCTGCTATCCCCGTCCGAAGAATACTCAGCTAAACACACAACATGCCAACTGGCGTCTTCCGGAATGCGAGCAACCCGAATGACCAGAGCAGGCGCGACAAGGACAACGTCAAAGGAACCAAATAAACCGCGTGAAACCGAATATACGAGCCGGGCTTTCATCACCGCCATGGAGTCCAAGGACGTACTCGACGTCATTTTGACCTCCGGGGATGTGTGTCTCGACACGTAGAATGGCCGAAATGCGCACCAGATTCTCTGCCGCCATTTACAGCCCCTCTCCCGTCGTTCAAACTGGGATCGAGAAGCCAACGAAGCATTACTACGGATGGCAAGGTGACTTGGAGATGGAGGTTTAGGGTATCAAAGCTCGTCACAAGTCGTACCTTGCTATGTACTCCCACCTTCCACACTCACCTCAAGACTGGTATTTCAATGGCGAGGGCATTTGTCGAGTTGCGGACTGTCCCGCGTTCAGGAAGATCTATTCCCACAGACGCTCTTTAGATGAACATCTCAATAAATTTCCTCACAACAAGATTGACACTCGACATCGTAACACCGCAACTGGGGACTACGAGTCGGAACCTCCTTTCCCAATTTTGGATGTGACACATTATCTGGCAGCATGGACGTTGATCTTGTTGACGCGCGCAGTGATCACTCTTAGTCTCGAGCAGACCTGGACGAGCCGTGTGATGGCACAGACGCTGAAGGCTCCAGGAAAGGCGCGCACACGCTGGAAAGCCTTCCTGACGGACAATCCGATACTTCGTCAAGCAGCGTGGAGGTTGACCTTGTTGACTCGAGCAGCGATTACTCCAACGCTCGCATAAACCTGGATTCAAGTGACGACGAAGACCATTCACATCATTGGATACTTGGTCCGCATCAACCAGGAGAACCCTGTCACATTTCACCTCCTGAAGACAAAGAACTCCTAATGACAACATCGATCGAATCTGTTGTACTAAATGGGCCACTCAACTGTCTGCAGAGGTCGCCCTGCCAGACTGGATGACTGGCGGGTTGCGGGAGATGTGCATCTTTGAACTTATCAAGACTTCATGGCATCAACCGTTCAACCGCTATGTGTGGGTCGTTGAGAGGGAGATACAGGGGAGGGACATGTCATACCACTCTAATGACACCGTCCGTCTGGGTCATATATTTTCTCTTGCCTCCAAGGTCATCCTGAACATTGAAGAGACGGGAATTCTGGGAAGAGAATTCCATCTTCCTGGTTGAAGCCTGTCGCAACATGCTGGAATACTTCAAGACCCCTGAGGAATTTGAAGAATACCTGTTTCTCACACCCTCTGAGATCTGGTCGACATTTGCTGAACAATTTGAGCTTGCCATCAACAACGTCAAGGAAGACAAGGACTCAGACGAAGAATTGATGGGACGCATGACTGCATTGGAGAATATGCCCAGGGAAAGGGCTGAGGGAGAGGGCCCGCCCAGTGAAGAGTTCATCGACGACGATGCTCAGCTAGTGGAAAATGGGAGCTTTCTTGGTGTAAAGCTCGCGCAGAAGAAGGTCGCTATCGAGAAGGAAGGAGAGAAACAAGCCAAGGCGATTCGAGCCAAGGAACGAGAGGGACACTAAGAAGTAGAACACTAGGTCTTGATAGATTGGCGTCAGGTATCATAAGAAGTCGGCGCTAAGAGCCTAAGAGATGAGATATTTTGGTTACTTTATGATATCTTAGACCGGCCTTTAGGATACTTTATCTTTAGCGCCCTAAGCCTTAGAGGACATTTGAACCCAAGATCTTACATCCAAGTTGCAACCCCTCCTAATTCCAGCTTTGTCCTTTGAGCATGAACATACCATCCATCCTCTACCGAAATCAAGCTTTCTTCGAATTGACACGGTTCAACTTGGCCCTCTGAGCAAGCATATGCCCAAACAGCACATAGAAAGCAGGAGCATAAATCGCCAATCCAAACCACAGCAAATACTGATACATGGGGTTACGAGCCTGAGAAGGTCCAATGACCTCGTAAACAAGCTTCATCTCAGAAAGGATACCGACGGGGTAAAGAATGATGAACATATTGTATCTAAGATTGTTAGTTTCAATGCTTCTGTGAATGTAAGATAAGTACATACCTCAACCATGTTAAACCAGCAGGCACACTTCCCAAACCCGTCTGACAAGTAAAATACAAATATCTCACAGCATCAGCAGCATTCCACGCAATAAGCATAAAACTATACGCGTTTTCTCTCGCGCCGACTTCAGGATAATTCCGGGTGATTGCCCAAACAATGGTGTTTCGTCCTGCGACTTGGAGAGCTGTGGTAGCTGGTGCAGCTCTAACCATGCCAGTCGCTGCGTGAATAATTTCCATTACGGTCAGTGTTTCTATCCATCGTGCTGTGACGTTGAGATTTGTCCAGACTGCGCTGTTACCGGATTTGATGAAGAGAGATGTTGTTTTAGCGAGAAGAGCGATGCGGAGGAGGGCGAAGAGGGTGTTGTAGATGAAGAGGTAAGTCGAAGACTTTTGAGGTTTAGTTGCTACCGCCATTTTGCGTCTTCTCCGAAGCTGTGGGCTTCGAACAAGTGGTTAGGATGAGGGTGAAGGGACCGTGGAAGATCTAAGATTTGACAGCTTGAATCGAAATTTTGAGTTGCACTAATATCCGCTAGCGCCGATTTGGAGCGACCGAGGCTGTCGCTGAAGAACTTCCCAACAGAGATATTGCGCCGATGGAGATAATTACGGGTCTTATTGGTGATTGGATCATAGTACGAGAAGGCCATCACTAGAAATTGGAATGAAGATGGACAAATTAATATTTTAGTGCTGACGACTTTTACAGTCTATACATAGATACGCTGAGCGAAACACAGTTCCCTACAGATGGCTTCTCTCAGACAAGCTAGATCGAAGAGTCATAGCAGCGCGTGTTCCCTCTTCAATAGCACCATCAATAAAACTACGCCATCCCAAAGCCCAGTCTGAGCAAGCAAAGATGA
This sequence comes from Fusarium coffeatum, assembly GCF_003316985.1. Lineage (NCBI taxonomy): Eukaryota > Fungi > Ascomycota > Sordariomycetes > Hypocreales > Nectriaceae > Fusarium > Fusarium coffeatum. The sequence continues at coordinate 142,540 of NW_022157851.1, read as the reverse complement.
TGTTTCCTTGGCTGGCTCTCATGTCGCTGAGATGATCGCTCAATAGACCAGGTCGAGAAAAGAACCATGCGCCCTTTGCAAATTCATCTTTGGACCAGTTGTGAAAAACCTATACTCTGTCAGTTCGGTTCATGGTTGGTTAGTATGATGTTGGACTTACCAATCGCTCAATCTTCATAGGCGTAAATCCATGGAAGGCATCCTTTGTAACCTGAATATTCTCCTCAGGATGGAAATGATTCGAGTCTCCCCCAAAAGCAACGATATGCGTGTTTCCCTTTGGCGTAGTTCCGTCCCCAAAGCCATAAGAAAGCTTATTGTGCGGATAACTAATACCCGTCATCGATCTCAGATCTTTATCCGAGATTTCGGCGTGGACTTTAATACACTGGTTGACATGTCCAATATCTGCAGCTGCTTTCTTCCCTGGTGTCAGCGGAGGATCGAATTTGACGTCGTTGAGGATGTTTAGAGGCATCGCGCTGATCATCTTTAATGCTTTGAAGGTCTGACCGTTGCGAGATGTAACTTCCACTCCAGCGGAGGAGTTTCTCACCGAGGCAACAGGTGTACTGAAAGTGTATGTCAAATTCCCTGTAGCCAGCGCTTCTTTGAAGAAATTAATCGCAAAGCTAGATTGACCGCCCTTGAACTTGTACTTGGCGAGATACTCAATACAGCCGACATAAGTATAATTGCACATAGCCCACCAGTGCAAGAATTCGTAGAAACTGGTCGTCTCAAGCGTGGCACCACTGCAGAGTAAGATAAAAGCTTCAAGACCCATACGTTCGTTGTATGTGAGATCGTTCTTGATCTCCGCGATGCGGTCGGCGATGGACATGCGGTCGTATTTTGTGGCGATGGGATCGAGTTTGGCTTGGTGAGGGAAGATGATTGCTTCGCGGCCTGATGCGCCGTCTATGTTGACTAGTTTATGAAGGGCGGATTGCATGAGTGCGTCCTATACCCGTCAGTCTTGTCCCCATGAATACACATGGGAGTAACTTACCTCTTCTTCATGGGTGAACTGTTGCGTCCCTTCTGGCGTAGCGAGAAGATACTTGTTGATTCCCCTAGTGAAATCATACGAGACTTCAAGTTCATTCTGCATGTTGTACCGTTGGATTTCGCGCCAGACGTGTGCTTGACCCCAGTGGACCCAAGTTCCGCCCATTTCGTAGGGGTAGCCTTCTATGTTTGAGGACCATGATCGACCGCCGATGCGATCACGGGCTTCGATGAGAAGCACTTTGAGACCTGTAATCTGTTAGAGCTGTTTCGTGTAATGGTTGGGTGTGAGACTTACTGGCAATGCTTGCGTCGCGAGCTGCGGTGAGACCACAATATCCTGCTCCAACGACAATAACATCATATTTCGTATTGGTGTCTTTGAGGTTTGAAGGAGGACTGATTGCACCGATGGTTGGAACACCGGCTTTGAGGCCTTGAGACTCTGTCCATGAGTATCCGTCCTTGGAAGACATTGTGTACGCAGAGTAATTTCGATTGAATAGGTAGACAAACACTAGAGAGCGTTGAAAAGTAAGAGCGGCCACAGCAAGTTTAGTAAGGACGGCAACTCATTTTATCCTCGGCCCGGGTTGCATTTCATGAATCTCATCGTATCATGTCTATCTGAACCAAATGATAAAACTATTCCCTAAAAGAGTAATTTCTTGAGAGAACTCCACCTTCGGCGCCCCGGGCTGTCCTTGCTACCGTATCTCAACGGGGCCTTGGATCTAACTGCGGAATACGCGAGATATCCTATCTTTCAATTGGATTGCCCCAGCCTGGATGAAGATCTTAGATAACATATCTCCCCTCTCCTTTTACCGCAACAGGTAATTTCGCGAGAAATAACAATCTAGATCGTTTCCCCCGCAATCCACTAGTGATGTCCAAGGTTCTGACAATCTGGATGATGTGGTGGTGTTGACGCGCCAGAACCCGGTAACCAATCAGCCACACCATTATTCTCGCAAAACTTCCGCTTTTGGTATATTCAGTGGAGATCACCACCCAGCTGTTCAAAACCTGGGGTAGAGTCATTAGCGTTGGACTTATCAAGATACAGTGTTTCGGTATCGGCAGTTTAGATACGATATCTACTGCATTCCGTTTGTAGTTTGTAGGGAGAGTGAGGAGGATCAGGAAGATGGATTGTCGGTGCTGCTGGTCTTATCGGTGTACGACCGTCTTGAGACTAACACACGCCATCGTGTGACCTAACAAACTATATGAACCAACCTCTCCTCCCAAATCCCAATTCTCTGCAACAAAGACAAGAAGACCTCACCAACCATGACTTCACACACGCAAGAAGGCGTGCTGCAGCAGCGTCTTTCAACATTAACAATGGTCGCCATGGCCTTTGCAATCCTCAAGTTCGTCCCCCGTCACTCCTTTGTCGTTGTACTAACGAACCCCGCAGTACGTGGATTGCACTCGCTGGTGTAATGGCGTATATTCTCCCTTCTGGAGGACAGGTTTCGTTTATTTATGGGTTTTTGGTTTGTGTGTTTTGTAATCTTGCGTTGGCGGCTAGTTTGGGTGAACTTGCTGCTTTGTGGCCTACGGCTGGTAAGTACTTGATCCTGAGACATGTCTTGGGAGAGTGGTGCTGATTGGCGCAGGTGGACAGTATCATTTTATGTACGCTTTGTGTACACCGAGATGGAAGAGATCAATGGTATGTCCCTTATTCGTTGATGATGCAATGACTAATGGGAGAAGAGCTTCTTTGTTGGATGGACCAACATCGCTGGCTGGTTAACTGTCGTCACTACCCAAGCTTTCTTCGCCGGTACGTCCTGTTCCTTACACTTGTCTATAGATACTAACTCTGCTAGCCCAATTGATATCAGCAGCCGCAGTCGTCGCATCCAACAACGCCTACGAAGCCACCGCCTGGAAGACCTATCTCTTCTTCGTCGCCATCCTCTCCTTCGGCACGGTCGGTAATATCTGGGGAAACAGAATCTTGGGTCGATGGAATGACTGTGCCTGTAAGCATCAACCCCTTCACCACATATATCTGTCTAATAAGATGTAGTATACTGGTCTGTCCTGTCCGTCGTCATCATCAGCATCATCTTGCTGTCCATGTCCCCCAAGACCGACGCAAAAGAAGTTTTCACGGGCTTTAACAACGAGACTGGCTGGTCTGATGGAGTCGCTTGGATTCTTGGACTTCTGCAATCTGCTCTATCACTCATTGGCTTTGATGTCGTGTTGCATCTTACAGAAGAGATGCCCAATCCTTCGAAAGATGCACCAAGGGCTATGCTTCTAGCTGTCGTCATCGGCGGTGTCACGTAAGTCCTTCCTCTATCCCTTGCCATATACCTACTGACTCTTCAGTGGCCTCTTCTTCATCCTAGTAATCCTCTTCTGCCTAACAGACCCAACAACCATCCTCACCAGCTCAACCGGCATGCCCATAGTAGAACTCTTCCTCCAAAGCACATCCTCCCGCGCCGCTGCCACAGTCCTAGCGCTCATGCTAAGCATCTGTTTCATAAACGGAACATCAGCAAGCATAACCAGTGCCAGCCGCTTGATCTTCGCCATGGCTCGCGACAACGGTATTGTCTGCCACAAGTTCTTCGCGCACATATCACCCCAACTTGACGTTCCTGTCCGCACAATCATGTTCTGCTATGTTTTTAATCTGTTGTTTGGTCTTTTGTATCTTGGTCCTACTGTCGCTTTTAGTGCGTATATTGCGAGTTGTACTATTTTCTTGAATGTTTCTTATGCTAGTCCTGTTGTTGCTTTGCTTGTTAGGGGAAGAGGTGTTTTGAGGGAGTATCAGACTAAGAAGACGCCTGCCAGGATGGGGTTGAGGCTTGGTGCTGTTGTTAATTGTGTTGCTGCTGCGTTTGTTATTGTTACTTCTATTGTAAGTGACCATATACACTTGGACTATCGATTGATGCTAACTGATTTAGTTCTTCTGCTTCCCTGCTGGAATTCCAGTATCTGCCAATACCATGAGTAAATCTACCCTCCCATCATCTGACTAAAGAGGAGACTGACTTGTCATAGACTACGTTTCTCCTGTTGTCGGAGGCTTCTACTTCCTTCTCGCGGTCTACTGGCTTATTTGGGGCAAGAACTTCCAAGGACCCGTAAGTCAACCTCCAAGTAAATATCAGCTACCAAGGTTCCTGACTTGTGATACTAGAACTTCGATGCTATCATCGGACAGCCGTTGCAGGAGAAGGATTCGGGGGTTACGGAGACAGTGCCAGGTAAAATTGACTCTACATCGAAGGTTTAGAGGATGATCGTTCTTAGATAGCAGAAGAATTTTAGTAATAGATGGAATTTCATGGAACTTGTCTATTTACCATCGAAATGCTTCGTTTGCGTATTCTTCCACATTTTCAATTTAATGTAGGAATACGAATCAGTTGAGATTCGATATCGATGGGTAGATGCCAATGCCGACAAGCAAATTCTTTCATCTCGTCAAACGACCAATCAACTCCCGGGTATGACAGTGTCCCGAAGACGCCATTCATGGATTTTATTGTACAGCCAATGGCAGCTTGGACATGACACAGCCCCTGACCATGCTCAATTCAAAACTTTCTTTCCTCCCTGATGACGTGTTCTCAAGGGTTTACTCAGATTCTGGAATTGTTGTCTTATCGTGATAAGAATAAAGTACAATCAGCCACACCTTAACTGATCTTAAGTTCACTCGAACCCTCCTGTCAAGGCTTCAACGGGTTTCATTGTTCTTATTGTAGACTGTAGTGATGTTCATATTACAAGACTCTGCAACTTGCCAGTTTCATAATGCTTGAGTACCTAGACAATCTATCTCCTTGCCCATTATCGGTCGGTCTGCCAGTCCCATGGCCAAGCCAAGCTTACAGCACGGTTATCTCAAGCCCAAAATCCACTCTCATCTAGCCCCGATCCTCCTTGTCATATAAAATGCCTGACCCTCTGCGGACCCGCACTTTTTGTCTCCAATGTTGTGAAAAATGCGTGTCATCTTTCGTCCACTACTCAACATTACTCGAACAGGTATCTTTTACCCGCGACCCTTGCTTTCCCAGATACATCACCGTCAGGTTAGCACGATGAGCGGCAACGGAGATTTGAACAACACTCAAGCTGGAAGGACAGCAGTCGAGTTTGCCGCCGATCCGTCCTTTAAACACAAGTCCTTCGCCATTTCCCGAGACCAAGATGACGCCGCAATCCGTGACCAATACCGCCCTTATCTGTTCGAAGGCGAGATGCTCTCTGACGATTGGGTTGCCGATCTAGAGCTCAGCACAGCGATGAAGATGGTACAATCAGAAATCCTGGACAAGAAACTTGATCGTCTTCGTATTCTGGTTCTCTATGGTAGTCTGAGAAGCCGGTTAGTATTGACGAACCCCAAGCCTTGTTATTCTTGCTGAAATGTTACAGATCATATTCTCGTCTTCTCGCCCTTGAAGCTTCACGTATCCTCTTCCGTCTTGGTTGCGATGTCAGAGTTTACGATCCAGCTGGTCTACCTCAAAAAGACGATGTTCAGCATACTCATCCTAAAGTCCAAGAACTTCGAGAGCTGAGTAAATGGAGCGACGGACATGTATGGATCAGTCCAGAACAACATGGCAACTTGGTAGGTCACTTGACAATAATAGTATGAAACTAGAAAAGGCTAATTCTTTGTGGACCGGCATCTTCAAGCAACAAATAGACTGGATCCCCCTCTCAACCGGCTCCGTCCGCCCAACCCAAGGTCGCACCCTCGCCATGGCCCAAGTCAGCGGCGGATCCCAATCCTTCAACGCCGTAAACTCTTTACGTATTCTCGGTCGCTGGATGCGCATGTTTGCTATTCCGAACCAAAGCTCAGTACCTAAAGCTTATACCCAATTTACTCCTGAAGAGGAGGGAAGTCGAATGATGGCTAGTGGGAATCGCGATCGGCTGGTGGATTGTATGGAGGAGCTTGTTAAGTATACTATTGTTATGAGGCCGCATTTTGATCTTTTTGGGGATCGTTTTAGTGAGCGGGAGGAGAAGAGGGTTAAGGAGGAGGGGAAGTAGATATGGTGTTTGTTGTGAGGGAGCTTCCCGAATGTAAAAGCAGTGAATTCGTTTGGATATTGAATGATAGACACAGACCAGAAGTAGCTCTCCCCGAACTGACAAAGTCAAATACCAATCGATACACTGACTGTAAGCCCTGTCTTACGCCGCGTCAGGCTTGACAGCATAGATCTGGAATGAGCCTAAGGAGAGTCAGTCAGCCACCTGGCAAAGAAAAAGATATGCTTGCACGTACCTGCCCACTCATTGAAGTCAGTGACACCTGAACGGTCAATTGACATGCCATCGCCTGGCTCCAGGGAACTCGTTGATTTTGAAGGAGCATACGAGGATGAGTCCCCAGCTAGATCTCCACCTGCGCTCTTGCAACAGGAAAGCGGAGCCTCATTGGCAGTGAAGTAGACATTCAAGTCACTCTTCGTGTCAACAATCAGAATATCTATCAGCAAATTAGTTCACCTTCTTCAATTCCAGCAACACAATCCAACCTACTTCCAAAACCAGCATTATTAAGAAACTTTTCATACTCGCCAACAAGACTAGCACCAGCAATGCATCCAACATACAAAGCGACATCTCGTCTTATCTCATCCGGCAACTCCTTGCGCGCAAGTATATCGCTAACTGCGACACGTCCACCTGGCTTCAGGAGTCTGAACATTTCATTGAAGACGAGTTGTTTCTCTGATGCTGGGACGAGATTGATGACGCAGTTGCTGATGATGCAATCTGCGGTGGCGTCAGAGAGAGGGATAGATGTAATGGGGCTTTCGATAAATTCGACGTTTGAGAGGTTCATAAGAGTTTTGTTCGCGTTGGCTTTGTCTATCATGTTCTTCGTCAAGGTCAGATTTGAGTTGTGTTAGTGGCTCTAACAAAGGTGAACTCACTTTATTCATATCCACGCCAATGGCTCTACCCGACGGACCAATCTTCTTAGCAGCCGTCAAGATGTCGAAGCCAGCTCCAGAACCAAGGTCGATGACGGTCTCGCCCTGCGATAGCAGTCAGTCAAAATCTTTGCGAAGGTGTGCAAGACCTGAAGAAACTTACCTCTCTCAGCTTCGCGAGTGCAGTGGGATTACCGCAGCTCAAACCAAGATTTGCATCCTCGGGAATGTCTCTGAGTTCTTCATCCGTGTATCCGAATGCTTTTGCGACGGTTTGTTCATATTTACCGGTGGCGCTCTTGGAAACTGAGCCGTAATGGTCGCTGACCTGTTTGTAAGTCTCTTTGGCATCCATGTTGTTGGTTAATAGTTTGAAGAATGAGTTGATTTTAGCTCGTGTACAATGTTCAGTGGCAGGTTTATATGTTGTTCACATTGAAATGTCGATATGTCACCGTTGCAAAACCCCAAATGTGAGATACCAATGAGCTCTGTTCGTCCACCACCATACTGCACATCATCCAATCACAGATCGGAGATGATTACTAAGGTTGGGGAACGATATGTCACCATTTTGGGTCAGAACTCCTCGTCAGTGACATATCGATCTTCACAAACATTTCACCATGCCTAAAGCAAAGGCAAAACGAGTTTCTGTTCAACATACTCGAGACCGAGTCCGGAACAATCAGCGTCAACATCGTGCTCGGCGGAGAGATTATATCGCCACCCTAGAGGGGAAACTTGAGGAGGCAGAGCGGACCATCTCGAGGCTCAAAGAACACATCAAGGGCCTAAAGGATGCCGACGGTGCTTTAGACGCGACAGAAAATATGGATCCTACTGTTGCTGGTGCAAGCGACTCGATAGTCGTTGGCTCTCCTACGGATAATGTTGATCTTCCCGTGCCAATATTCGGCGACCTTCTCGGATTACATACCAGTCCGCCTATCGCATCACCTACCCTGAATCCTGCACCCATCTTCACATACTCTACGCCATGTTTCTTGTCAGAAACTACAAACTACACATACTCACTCCCAAATCTGCAATTACTCGTACCGACACCGACATTTGCGACGGATCCAACAACAAATTCATCTTGTCAAGAGTCAACAATTCTTTGCTCAGAAGCATACATCCTCATAGCCCACCAAAACCACAAACACCTCTCCGAAAGCACCATAGCAGCCTATCTATGGCCCAGCTTCCGCGCATCAACATGTCCCAACGAAGGATGTCGCGTTGCCACAAGCACGTTATATACCCTCTTGGCATTCATCAGCGACGTTTCCAGCACTTATCAGGAACTTTCCTAGTATTCGCCAGGAATTATTTCTTGCCTTGGCTCCGCGATGTGGGCAGTGATCGGCAGGCTGTTTCAGGTGTCGGATAACACATCCACACTCGCTTACGGAGGAAAGGGAATGGTTTCCGGATTGAGGGGGTAAAGCTTGTTTTTCATCTTGTCCTGTGCTTGGCGAGGGAATTTGACATCATGAGTTTTGATGAGAACTTCTGGCTGCTGGTTGCTGACCCCCACGTGGTGGCGATATTGCATGTGCCATTTGCTTGCATCGGCAGTTGTCTTGGTTCAATTTCGATCTTGAGCTAAAATTGCAGACAATGATGGCATGGGTTGAGATCTTCTACAAAAAACAAATGACTTGATCTCGCATACAGAGCGGTAAGGTCTAGACCTCAGCAAGAAAAGCTCAAGATCAATCAATGCGAAACATGCTCTCCTATCACCCCTTCTCACCAATCATTGCCACAATTCCCTCAACATTGCTTTTTCACAGAGCCTCCATTCACCCTTAATAAAATCCTTGCCGAAACAAAATTCGAGCCTCAACTTTAACTTTCAGGAACTAAAACATCCGCCAATCAGAAACCTGCCATTTGAAACGGCACCTTTGTTATCGTTGGTGCGCTTCCAATTGACCAGGGTTGGCATGATCCACCCAAGGAAGCGAGATGTTATCACTCTGTTCTTGATCACGTATTTTGGAAACAGTACCAGTTTGAGAGAGTTGAATCCTGGTAAATCCTCCTGTCAAAGCTAATTTTGACGGAGAAACATACATATGTTGGCTGAATATGGTTAACGTCCGGGATATTAAAGGTCTCTTGCATATGTGATCGTCATCCATCAAGCATGCAAGCAAGTACACCAGGATAGAGAGTGAGCAAGGATAGTAAGGGCGAGCAGCATAATATATATCACATCCCACCTCCATCAATGTGGTTTCTCTTCCCCAAGCCACGCTTCTGTCATTCTTTCCACCGCAAGCCCGGTGTTTTTCCAACTCTACCGCAAGCGGTATCCTTTCTTTAAACGACCCTGGCGGTCTACCACATTCATTCACTTCCAACATGCGTTTCACACTCTCTACCATGGCAGCCCTCCTGGGCCTGTCCTCAGCCCAAGGAATTCGCTCCTCCGCCTACACCGATCCCAAAACAGGCATCGACTTCCAGCGCTTCGTCGACGATGACTATTCCGTAGGCTTCGCCGTCCCCGAAACTCTCGGCAAAGACCTCATCGCCCAAATGGTCTTCCCCGCTGAAAAAGGCGCTGGATGGGGTGCTATTTCTTTCCGCGGCGGTATGATTGGTGGTATGCTCTTCGTCGCATACCCTAACGGGGATGACATCGTTACTAGCTTCCGCATGGCTAGCTCGTATGCTAATCCGGAGGAGTATACTAACTCTACTGTTAAGGCGACGCCTATTCCTGAGGGTACGTTCGTTAACAGTACGCATGTTTCGTATACTTTCCTCTGTGAGGGGTGTGTGGAGGAGAAGGTTACTAGTTTGTTGAACGAGAGTCCTGTTTTGGGTTATGCTTGGAGTTCTATTGCTGTTGATGCTCCTGCGGATCCTCAGGCTGTTCTTTCGTACCATGGTGCTGGCTTTGGTCAGTTTGGTTTCGATATTAAGGGTGCTGCGTCTGCCAAGTTTGCGGACTGGGCTGCTATGGCTAAGGAGACTGTTTCTGCTCCTCCTACCGGTGGCAACGGCACTGTTCCTGTTCCTGGAAACTCTACTATCCCTCCTACCACTTCTAACATCACCTACGATGTCATTGTCGTCGGCGGTGGTCCCGCTGGTATCATCGCTGCTGAACGTCTTGCTGAGAAGGGTCTTAGCACTCTTCTCATCGAGCGCGGCCCAGCCAACACCGTCGCTCTCGGCAACACCGCCCAAGCACTCCCCTGGAACAACACCCTCACTCCCTACGACATTCCCGCTCTGGGAAGCAGCATGACCAGCATGGCTGGTACTAAATTCTGCAGCGACACCGCCTCCACAGCCGGTTGTCTCCTCGGCGGATCCTCCTCCATCAACGGTCTGAACTTCATCCACCCACCAGAGCGCGATTTCCAACGCTGGCCTCAAGGCTGGAGCTGGAATGATGTCTCTGCTGCCGCAGACCGTCTCTACGAGCGTAACCCTGGAACTACTCTTCCCTCCGACGACGGAAAGTACTACGATGACATGACCTATAAGGTCCTCGAGAAGTACCTCAGCGGCAAGGGCTGGAAGGAAGTTGACTCTATCGAGTCTCCCAACGAGAAGCACGAGGTTTACTCTCGTTGCTCTTGGTCTATCAAGGATAACATGCGTGCCGGTCCTGCGCGAACCTACATGCCCTTCGCCAAGGCCCTTCCCAACTTTACTCTTAAGCTTGAGACCAAGGTCATCCAGCCTATTCGCAAGGGAAGCATGATCACCGGTGTCCTTACTCAAGCCGCGGACGGAAGCAAGCAGGTCATCAACGTCAAGGCTGGTGGTAAGGTCATTCTTGCTGCGGGTGCCATGTCTACTCCCCGTCTTCTCTGGAATGCTGGTATTGGCAAGTCTGATGCTCTTGCTATTGTCAAGGAGGGTTCTTCTCGCACTGGTGTTACTCTTCCTGCTGATACCATTGATCTTCCTGTTGGACATCATCTTCAGGATCATGCTCAGGTTGTGTTGCAGTTCAAGCCTAAGACCAACTTTACTGCTTACAAGTTCAATGACATTGCTACTAAGCCTGTCGCTTCGGACTTGGATTTGTACATGCAGGGTTCTGGTCCTATTACTCAGGCTGCTCAGCGCATGCATCTTTGGACATCCGCCAAGGGCGCTGATGGTCGCACCCGTTACCTTCAGGGTACTGCTTCTGCCATGGCTGACGGCGTTATTACTGTCCGTACATTCCTCACCCATGGAACTTCCACCGTTGGGGAACTCGGCATCGCAGCTGCTGGCAACACTCTCCTCAAGACCAAGCCCTGGTTGATCGACCAAGAGGATCGTAAGGCCATGGGCGATTTCGTCCAATACTGGCTCGACCTTACATCCGGCAGCAACTCTACCCTCTCCTACATCACCCCCGGCGCCACCGTCGAGGACATCCTCTCCACCAAGATGATCAGCGGCGACCACTGGATGGGCAGCGCCAAGATGGGCACCGACGACGGCCGCAAGGCGAACGGTAGTGCAGTCGTTGATCTCAACACCAAGGTTTACGGCACTGATAACCTTTTCGTTGTTGATGCTAGTTTCCATCCTGATTTGCCTACTGGTAACACCCAGGCTATCATCATGATTGGTGCTGAGCATGCGGCTGAGAAGATTGCTGCTCTCAAGGTTGTTGGTGGTGGCAGCAACTCTACTATCCCTGATCCTGTTTCTGCTCCTACGCCTGTGCCTACGCCTTCTAAGGGTGTTAAGTGTAAGCGAGCTGCCCGGGCTGCTCGTCGCTCTATGCACTTTCGACGATCCATGTACTAGATGGTAGTTAGTATTTGATGGATCTTGGAATCTTCTTTGTATATTCTAGACAGCTGTAGATAAAAATTAACCTGTTCAATCACCAATTCATATCTTATCTTATGCCAAGTGAAGTGTAATCAAGCATCATCATGCAAATGCCATTTCGGGACGCCCCATTTATAATCCCCTTCCTTTCATTCCAATTGGTCAATAGACCTCGGTTTCGCATTCGTCATAAGCTCGGGATCGGGTCCTTCCAACTCTCCGTCAACATCCTCCCCCAAAAATCCTAACCTTTCTCGCAACGAGTGCGAACATATCATTCCCACTCCAGTCCCAACGCACCGGTACCAAATGGACGACCAGTCAAAGTCCACTCGCGTGGGGTACAAAAAGTCCCGAAACGGCTGCATACGCTGCAAAAAGCGGCGAGTCAAGGTTTGTGCTTAAACTATCCCGTTCTGACTCGTACTCCCCCTACTGACTTGTGACTGTGCAGTGCGATGAGGAAATTCCTTGTTCAGCATGCGTTAGGCATAAAGTTGCCTGCAGTCTTGAACATTCTGAATCAGAGTATCAGCATAGATCTCTACGTCCGCCAAATCCGAGCTTATCCGCACCCAGTCCTGCGTCGCTAGTATCAGGCTCACTATTCTCGAATCCTCTGGATGAACCGGATTGTTGGGTTTCTACTGCTGAGCTTATGATGCATTATACGACTGTTACCTATAAGACTATGATGTTTTCTGAGGCTACGACTGCCACGTTTCAACAGCATATGCCGCAAGAAGCGTTATCGTACCCGTTCTTCTTACGGCAGATTCTTGCCTTCTCGGGATATCATCTTGCGCATCTACATCCGGAACGTCGACATTTCTATCTTCTTCAAGCATCCAAGCATATCAATTCTTCTATTCGCGGCATAAGAGAAGCACTATCCGAACAAGTAACTTCCAAAAACTGTCACGCGTTATACGCCAGTACGACATTTATCGTGGTGAATAAATTCGCCGCGTTTCCCAACTGCGATGATTTTAGAAGTCATAGTTGTTCATTGCCTGTGCAGAGTCTCATGGAGATTTTCAGTCTGGTGAATGGCATGGAAGCAGTGCTGAATTCACCTGGTGCAGAAGGACTCATCAGTGGACCTTTGAAAGAACTTTTCTGCGAAACGACGAATTTGCACACGACGAGTTATCTCCTCCGTGGCTTAAGCGCAAGATTACCTGAACTTGCCCAACGAATATCGTCTGACTTCATGGAAGATCAATGCAGAGCAGCTCTCGCATCCGCTATCGAAGCAATCACCGCAAGCGTGAACGATGCATTAGCGAATCTAAATAAAGCGTCGCCTCCAGAGCTACGAGTAATTTTCTCATGGCCTATGAAAGTCTCGCGAGATTTCTTGGATTTAGCTGTATCTGGCCATCCGTTGGCGTTGGTTATTCTGGCGTATTATGATATTTTGTTGTACTGGGGAGAGTCGGAGTATTGGTTTTTTGAGAATTGGGCTGAGACGCTTATTGTTGCTATTGTTGAAAAGGTTAGGGGGTCTACGTGGGAGGATTTGTTGGCTTGGCCTGTTGAGGTTATTTTGCACAAGTAGAGTGGTAGACTGAGTAATGGTAGAGATACAGACTAATTCTGTTTAGATAATTGTATTAATTTGAGAGTTGATTACTTGTCGCTTGGTCTTTATTGATCGTCGTCGGATGGCTCCGTTAGATAGCACTAATGGTGGCGATCGGTCAGCTCTAGTGCTTTAGTTAAGCGCCAGATCTTCACTTGAAAGACCAGATGATCTTGAGGGGTAATAAAACAATGAATATCAATCCAATCAAGGTTATAAAAATTCATCGTCTGTCTTTCTCTCTTTCATTGACATAAGACAGGAGCGACGCCACCAATTGAAGTTGTGAGATACAAATTTCTCAAAGGTGCACCGATCAATTGACATTTTTGTGCAACGCCAGCCACTCACCACAGCTCGGTTTCCATTAATCAACACCAGAAATTGCCAATCATCTCCAAATTGAACAGTCACGATGAGAAAGCCTTGCCAAGATTGTTAATCTGATTTTTAAGGCTTACAATTGATTTAATCTCTGCAGAGATAAGCGAAGGATTCGTCCCAATTTTATGTATGTCTCTGCCATCTGGCAAAAGCAAGGGTCTACCTTGATTAGGAATGTTTGCTTACGCTGCGCCTGTTGGGAAATGACGATCATCTGAGTTTTTCATGCAAGGATTCAATCCTTCTAATACTTATTAAAACAATCTCTGCACATTTTTCTATCTCAATTGCTTCATCCAAACATCATGGCAACTACCGGTACCAACACAATGGCAGACACAACACCCATGTCAGAAAAAGTGGCGCGACCACCCCCGATTCTCTGTCTAGGCGCTATCAGAACAGGCACGGCCTCCCTAATGAAAGCCCTCGAAATTCTAGGCTACGCCAACGTGCACCACGGCTGGGAAGCTTGCGAACGAGACGACATGCAGTGGCAATGGCCCCTTCTCGACCGCGCTGCCGACGCAACATACTCCAACATTCCAACCTACAACGGCAAAGGCTTTTCTAGGTCTGATTGGGATGAAATATTCTCCGAGCACGACGCGGTATCGGACATTGGCTCTTTATTCGCTGGATCGCTTATCAAAGCGTATCCTGATGCGAAAGTCATTCTCGTGGAGCGCGATATCGAGAAATGGTACAAGAGCGCTCTACCTATTTTCGAACCAGCGCAAAATCCACGATTAAGAAAATTCGGTATCAAGATTGGTGATTTATCGGGTATGGAGAGTGCGAAAGCGAGTTATAAAATGCATCAAGGCTGGACAGGCGCATCAGATCCGAATCATACTGTCGATCACATGAAGGAAGCTTACGTGCGCCATAACGCTCTAATTCGAGAGAATGTACCGGGCGACCAACTTTTGGATTTTCAGCTGACGCAAGGATGGGAGCCGCTTTGTGCATTTTTGGGAAAAGACGTGCCGGATGTCCCGTTTCCGCATGTTAATGATTCCAAGGAGTATCAGGCTCGGGGAAAGAAGTTGGGGCAGAAGATGATGGGGAGGGCTGCTAGGAATGTTTTGTTGCCTTGTGCGAAGAAGGACTACAGGATTAAGGAGTAGAGTTTGATATGGTGTTTTTGGTTAGACGGCAGATGTGAATCGCAATGATATCAAATGCTTTTTCGCTTGACGTCCAGTTTGTTCTCATCATGTCTGATGGTTGGTTGTATTACCATTTTAGGCCAAGCGTACTCAACTCTGCCCACTGCCATTGCTCCAAGCCAAGAGTTCGTCCTTCATCCCATTGGCTTCATGTGATACTATTTCAACCACTAGTCCAAATCTCGGGATTATGATCTCAATTACCCTTGGTTTAACCTTGGATTAGCATTTTAAACAACAAGATTGGATGAAGATGACCGGCCGGAAGACGGCTCGAAACTCCGAGAGCGGAGTAAAATCACCTCGACGTTGATTGAGAAGAAGGTATATCAAGAGGACTCCAATCACTCTGAGATCTACAATTCCCTTTTTCTCTATATCTTCATATTCTCAGATCAGATATTGTCAAACTAAGCAAAGATGACATCTCCCAAAGATTACAACTGGCACCAGTCCCAGCCTGGAGTCTGGCAACGTCCCCTCGACGAACTCGAGCAATTCTACACATCAATGGTGGTTCTCTACGAGGGTAGCGGCCGCATGTTCTTTGGAATCACAGGCCATATCTCTCTGTCCATCAAGACTATCACCCATGCTGGATACGAAGTTGACCAAGCGTTGCGCAAAGCATGGCTTGCCTTGCGATATAATCACCCTACACTAGCCTCCCAAACTACCCAAGGCTCAAATGGAGAATGGATCAAGACATACAAAACTCTTGACACAGAAGACGAGAAGAATGCTTGGGTTGACAAGACTCTTATTGATATCGCCACCACTCAGACAGGAAATGAGTTTGCAAACTCATGGCAACCAACACCTAAAATACCAACCATGTACGTTGTTCATCTTCCTACCGAAATAGGTTTTATTCGGAGAGATCTTGTCTTTCGTTCTCCGCATGATATCATCGACGGCATTGGAACACTCATGCTTCTGAACAATTTCATCGCTCTTGCGGCAGAAGCTCACGAAAAGGGCGATGCTTACGAAGTTCCTGCTCTGGACGGAAGTGAGACTTCAAACTTGAGTCCTTCATATCGCATCGCTGCCAAGATTCCCGATAAGCTTTCAAAAGCTCAGGTGGAAAGACTAGATGCGATGGCCGCTCAAAAAGAAGAAGTGGCATCCGATCCCAACGTCGAAGTCCTCGCTCTTCCTTATCGCAAAGGCGAGACTGTTCCAGGTCGTCATCAACGCGTGGCTCTTACCCTTACTCAAGAAGAAACTTCACAGTTGCTAGCTGCTTGTAAGAACGTTAAAGCAACACCAACTCACGTCTTCCACGCAGCAGCAGCCATCGTCATGCGCGATCTTCAAGATAAACCTGCTGAGACGAAGAAAGTGCGGTATATCAACTACATCCTCCAAAATGAGCGATCAAACTGCTCTGAGCCGTTTAATTCTACGAGGCATCCTGCTGCTGTGTATCATTCTGTTTCCGGACAGAGTTTAGTGGTGGATATGGATCTCTGCCCGCCGTCAAAGCACGAACTTGACCGTGAAGAGTTCCTTACCGTCTTACAAACTATCAAGGACTTTTATCTCACCGTCAAACAAGACCGGGAGTTCTACATCCTCGCTCCAACGATGTTCGCCAATCTAACACCCACTCTTCCCGCATCGCCCCGTCCATTGCCCATTGCCCCACCAAAAGTCCATCCCTCAGTATCAATCTCAAGCATGGGACGCGTTGAAAGTATCATAGCACCTGAGACCAAGGCTTTCAGCGCAAAGAATCCGTGGGTTACGGGTGAAGAGCTTGGAAATGGACTGGGATTATTCCTAGGGACATTTCGGGGCGAGATGGAGTTGAGTGCGGCGTATAATGATGCTTGGCATACGGAGGAGGATGTGACGGGGTATTTGGAGCGTTGTAAGAGTGTTGTTTTTGGGGGGCTTGGGTTGAAGGCATAAGTGAGGTAGATCGGGACAGATCGTGGAGGCGGGTGTGGCTTGGTGGCGCGATAGAATCGTCGGTGGCGTTGGGTTGGAGATTTGTACCTGTTATCGTGAGAATTGCGGTATCGAGCATTCAGGACATAAGGAGGCGCTAGATAAGACTGCTTGTTCCAGAAGAAAGAGTAAGCACTTGCTTCGATTGAACATTATTCGATCGAGATGGTCCAAGGTCCAAGGCTTATCTGGATAACACTTATCAGTCCTTCGTCAGTTATCGTCGCCAAAGTCCCAGCAGACAGCATCCAACATGCTGAAGGAGATATCTAGGTCCACAATCTGTGTTTGTCGCTGTGTTGTTTTTGTCCATATACCTTGGAGGATCTCCTCCTCAAAGAGAGACTCAAAATAGAAAGGAAACATCACCAACAAAGTTCAAAGGAACAGAAATCCTAAAGCGCTTAGAAATCCGTCGTTATGTCACGCTCCCCGCCCTCTCAAAGTTCCAACACGCCAGATAAGTAACAATTAACGACATCCGGAAGGTCAAACAACCCAACCTTGATGGATTACCACGCCGCAGTCCCTGACCCAACACACCGGGAACTTCTGTGGCAATAAAAGGTTCTTGATCAAATCGGTTTATCAAGGCCCGCTTCAAACCGTTCGCCTTCTGCCCTACCAACAGACATCGCCAGCCTATCAACATCCATCAAGATGTCCAAACATGCATAGATCACCAGTAACGTTTTATCGATCTACCCAACCCATCCTATCTGGAGTCTAGTGGGGCAAAACGCGAGGTCACCGAGGTGTGCCCCAAAATGGAAGCTCCCCCAGGAACCTTTGACAGGCTGGGGTAAAATCGGACCAGACTACTTTAGGAAGCAAATGATATGGGGGTTGATAGGGGCGAGAGTGGACTTTGCATGGGAGAGGGCGGGATTGGGTCGCGTGCATGGCATGTGAAGGAGCTGAAACGGGATGCAAGAATAGGAAGCTGGGATGATCGAGAAATGTTGTCTTGTTGGACGTGTTGGCTATGTTATGGAGTGGCGATGGAATGTCGATGTTGGTTATTACAGGTGGTTGGTTTCGTTACTAGAGCCAACAAACTGAAATCTACCCGGTATTAATTTCACACTTCAAATATTGTTCTCAACCTGGAAATCAGTTGCTTGGGTTAGATCTCTCATCATCACAAAAAATGAAGCTTACTTACCCTTGAGCCGCGCGACATCTCCAAGTACCAATCCGAAAATACAGTATGAGCTTACTAACTTGAATCTAGACCATTAATCACTCCAACAATCAACAGGGATCATGATCCCGGTTATCATCCTTGGATCCTTCCAAAATAGACATATCTCTCTCGCGTGGCAAACGATTGATAGCCCATCGCGCCCTTTACAGATACCCATCAAATGTCAATCCAATTGTGCATATCGCCCCAGTCTTGGCCCATCGCCGAGATATCCATGATCGTGGCAGGTTCGCTGATCTTCTCTTTATTTAATAATTTTCGGATTTCAGCGATTTCTGGAACACTTCGATATTGGATATGATCACCGTGATGGCGAACAGACATCAAATGCATGAGGTTGCATTGATATCAAGAGGCAAACATGCCCCCAGATTCCTACAGCTGAGATAATTACCATCACGATCGCGGAAATCGTCCACTATGGGTCGTTGGTTGTACAAAACAGGGCGCGTAGACGGCAGATGCGAAAACAGGTATAGTGGATTTGACAAAAGTCCGTCTTGTAGCCGCTCGTGTGATTTGATTCCTACACAAAGTCCCGCTGGGAAAGGGATAGCACAGCACAGCACAGGGCTCTTGTCCTTGGCAGTACTGACCTCGGCACATGGGTGCGGAATTTAGGGCCCTGCCAAGGGATGTCAGTTTAATGCGGGGGAGGATCTTGCAGTCATTGCAGTGAATTGATGCAGTAAACTCATCAATGCATCTGTATATTTAATTAATTAAGTAGATGAATATTGTGGTAGTGTGTGGAATATCGATGACGTTGGACATCTCGTGATGGTCTGTACGGCAGTGACCCAAGACAATGATTAAAACACCAGATTTGTATCTTCTTATCTAAACGACAATCCTATTCCGTAGTCGGAACCAACAAGAGCCCCACGTATCGCATCCGTTATCCGTTCCGTTGGAGATAGCCAACCTAACAAAAAGGCCCTTCCTCTTTACTCCAACACTAACAAAGGGTCCCCGCAGGGCCATGCCAAGCGCAACAAAGGTTCCCCGAGAATGGTCAACCCTGCGCGGACACAGACACTGTTTTGGGTTTAGGCTGTTGTTGGTTCTGATACAGCGCTGTAATAACATGGACAAAATGAAAATGATATGGGCTGGGGAAGAATGAGAGCTGCGTTATCGGACATTAATCAGGAGATTCTACAAGAGTCATATAGGTCTAGACTTTTTGTTTGGGGGATTGCGTGATGTTTTTGGAGTAATTTATCTTGGCTACTTGGCGGAACAGGTCAAGAGATCTTAGACCGTCTGGGCATAGACTCTACTGTATTGGAGTGGTACTGTAGTGTTGTAGTCGCACCAATTGATGTGACCCAATTGATCGCCCAATTAATAACCACCAATTATGCATCAAGTAACCATCAAGATAACCATAAACCTTGCACCCATTAATCAGTGGCGTTGCCTCCCTCCCTCTCTGCCCGTTTATCCTTCTCGGTGCCACCCGCCTGCCCTCTCTCTGGGGGTGGAGCCATACCATGTCCCCTCAACCACCCATGTAAACAAAAGTTCACTGCCATTTCGGGCAGCTCGTTTTGCTCCAATCCGGTTAGACAGCCACAGATAAGACTGGCGTCGCCAATCTTTGTAACGATTGTCGTAAAAAAAGGATCGTTTGTATCTCTTGCTTTTTTGGGAAGTCGTGTACCGAGGATTTCTTTGATGGTGGCACTTTTGAAACCGCCTCCCGAAAGAGTATGGACCTTGAGATAATTGCCCCATGCTGGTACTGCACTGCGACATAGATAAATATCCCATAACCCACGCCTAACTGCTCATGCTTTTGTCTTCTCAGCCAGCTTTCTTTTGGGGATCAACGATTCAAGTATTGAACTGAATCAAGCCAATCAAGCCAAAATGGTTGCCGAAACTGTCGTCCC
Source organism: Fusarium coffeatum (assembly GCF_003316985.1). NCBI lineage: Eukaryota > Fungi > Ascomycota > Sordariomycetes > Hypocreales > Nectriaceae > Fusarium > Fusarium coffeatum. The sequence goes on along the minus strand of NW_022157851.1, from coordinate 122,567 downwards.
GGACCGTGTCCCTGCGGACACCCTCCAGCCTGGCTACGATGAAAAGGAGCCTCACAACATCGACATGGACCTCAAGTCCGAGGCTGACAGCGAGGATGAGCGCATCACCGACTTGTTCTCCAGTTTCCCTCCTGCAAAGGGTGTCGAGCACGAGCCTAACCCTCTGACTGCTCGTGCCGTCATTGTCGGTATCGTTCTTGGTTCTCTTGTTAACGCTTCCAACGTCTACCTGGGTAAGCCTCCCCTACATCTGATATAATGCTTGTGATGTGGGTGCTAACGATTTGTAGGCCTCAAGACTGGTTTCACTTTCCCTGCTACCATGTTCGGCGCCATCTTCGGATACGGATTCATCCTCATGCTCACAAAAGCCCTCCCCAACATCCCCTTCCTCGGAGGCAAATTCGGACCCCAAGAAAACTCCATCGTCCAAGCCGCCGCCACCGGAGCCGGTGGTATGTCCGGAGTCTTCGTCGCTGGTCTGCCCGCCATGTACCGTCTCGACCTTCTCTCCGACGACCCCAAGAAGGATTTCGGCCGTATTCTCACCATCACTCTCGTCTGCGCCTTCTTCGGTCTCTTCGCTGCTGTTCCTCTCCGACGATTCTTCATCATCAATGTCGCTCGCGAGCTGAACCTTGTGTTCCCTACTCCTACCGCTACTGCTATGACTATCCGATCCATGCACGCTGTTGGATCTGGTGCTAATGATGCTATTCGCAAGATCAAGTCTCTTGGTATTGCTTTCATCATTGCCCTGCTCATCATCTGTGTTGGACAGTACGCTGATGGTATTCTTCACAACTGGCACATCTTCACTTGGTTCTACGCTTGGTCTGGATACACCGCTACTGGTCTCCTTGAGCCTGAGAACTGGGGTTGGTACATCCAGCTTACACCCGCTTTCTTCGGTTCTGGTATCCTCGTCGGTCTCAACGCTGCCTTCTCTTGGTGGGGTGGTACCGTCGTTGCCTGGGGTCTGATCGGTCCTCTTCTGGTCCACTACGGCGAGTGCATTGGTATCCAGGTTGGTGAGGGCAAGTGGGAAGGCATCACTCGATTCAGCGTCATGACCGGTGTCGACGACCCTGACTACGTTCCCTCCCCCCGATACTGGATGCTTTGGCCCGGTGTCATGGTTCTCATGGTCTACTCCCTCATTGAGTTCTTCCTCCACGGAAAGGTTGTCTACGACGGTTTCAAGTTTGCTGTCCACGAGTCTGCTCGCTCCATCAACAACCGCCTCGTCGCCCGTGGCACCCACAACTCTTGGTTCGCCAAGCAGGCCGCCAAGGCTGATGCCGACGGTGGTGTTGAGGACTTTGCTTCTGCTCAGGACCAGGTCCCCACCTGGGTCTGGGTCACTGGTACTATCGCTGCTCTCATCCTCGCCATGGTCGTCACCGAGGTCCAGTTCCACATGAACGCTGGTCTTGCTCTCCTAGCCTGTATCCTTGGTGTCGTCTTCGCTTTCATGTCTATCTACGGAGGTGCCGTCACTGACTGTGCTCCTCTCACTGCCTCCGCCAAGGCTTCCCAGCTTGTCTACGGTGGTATCACCAAGGGCAACTTCGACGTCAAGTCCGCCCAGCGAATCAACCTTGTCGCCGGTAACATTGCCTCTGGTACTGCTGATGTCGCCAACTCTCTTGTCAGCGACTTCCGCGTTGGTTTCCTCCTCAAGACTCCCCCCAAGCTGCAGTTCTACGCCCAGGCCATGGGAACTCTCGTCTCCGTCTTCCTTGCCCCTGGTATCTTTGTCCTGTTCATGTCTGCCTACCCTTGTGTCTTCAAGCCCAGCGATGATCCCGCGGATATCTGCCCCTTCGCTGCTCCCTCCGTCGCTGCTTGGCAGGCTGTTGCCACCGCTGTGACCATGCCCAGCATTCCCATCCCCAAGTCTTCCGCCTACTTCTCCATCGCCATGGGTATCCTCTGCGCTGTCCAGGCCATCGTCAAGCACTTCTGGCTCGTCGGATCCCGCGAGAAGTACCGTGACTGGCTCCCCAACTGGATGTCCGTCGGAGTCGCCTGGGTTCTTGGCCCTGACTCTGGCTACGCCAACGCCATTCTCTTCGGCTCCATCACCGCTTGGTGGTGGCGCAAGTGGTTCAACAACCACTTTGAGATGTACGCCTTTGCCATCGCTGCCGGATTGATCGCCGGTGAAGGTTTCGGTGGTGTCATCAACGCTGCCCTCGAGCTCGGCAAGGTTTCCGGTTCTTTCAAGGGAACTGAGATTGCTCTGCCCGGTGCTGAGTGGTAAATGCCATAAATAATAGTCTAGTTAATGCGTTATGAGCGTTTGAAAGGGTGGTGGTTGATGAGAAAGTTAGCGATAGTTTCATGATCAGTTCTATGTCAGTCAGATACGAGTATCTGCATATACCCAATAGATCAATAATTTGATAACCTACTCTTGCATACTTCAACGTGAATGATTTTTTTAATCTATTGAACCATGATTGCATGGAACTGTCCTGTCTGGCCGTTTGATTAGAGACAGTTGTGGCGAAATCGTCGAGGAGGACGTTGGTCGCCGTATCGGGAAACGTGGGTCATCGTCGGCCCGCCCCGCGAGATAACCCAATCGCCCTCTCTAAGCTTGAAGTGCATCGAACCAATGACTCAAATGCTAATCCAGAATGGCAGGAACTATCCACTGTATGTAAATCAATCCCAAGTCAAACATCGATCATGTAGGTGTTCGTTTCTCTTCACTCGGCTGGAACCTGACCAGGACAACTCAACATGTGATTCGTTTTTCGCTCTCGGACGATTCACTCGAACAAGGTTACAGTGGTGGACAACCTTCCTCTCATCTCATCTCCTGAATTGTGTTGATTTGAACTGTACCACTTGATGACTGACCTTCAAAAACCTTGAATAGATCTCATCTCCTGATCCGTCAGATAGCTGTGCCATTATTCGTTGTGTTGATTCAACCTGTACGCGTTAAGAGACGTGACTTTCAAAAGAGAAAACTTAGCTAGTCATCCATCAGACTAGCTTTTCTCAATGCCCTTACACTTCCAGCAAAACATCAGAAATTCTCTGCTTCCACGGAACCTTCTTTTTTTCCCTGCCTAAAGACAAGGTTTTGGCTGGGTATATAATGCCTCCCTCCTTCCCTTCTGTTCCTGTGCTCTTTCTTCCCGCAACATCAACCGCCTACGCTACCTGCCCCTCATCATCAACATACTCCATCCTACATCTTTACCCTCACACATCAATCACACCTCAACTTATATCATCACACTATGGCGTTGAACAGTCTTCAAATCAAACTGATCATCGGCACTTTCATCCTTATGGCCATCGATATCATCTGGTTCTACTTCCACGATATCCTGACCGACTGGTTCGATCGTTTGATCGCGCCATAGACTTCGCTTTCTTCTGGCCTCAAATCATCAGGTAGAGAGCATATATGATTGGTGTAGCACCATATACATCGACACAATCCGCAGGTATCTTCCATTAAACAATAAAATCCGAAATCATATTCTAAAGCCCTGCTTTGGCTGCAGTATGTAGACCATTTGTACAGTCTTTTCCACGTGGGTTAGCCCCTTTAGAGAGTAAAAGTTTGGCTATCTTGCTTTTATTATTAAGGAGAGAAAGATAAAGAGGAATAGCCAAAGTGTCTTGCGCGCTACTAGTAGTGTATAGAGGTAGGAGCCCGGCTACTATATCTATTATTCCATAGTATGCAGCAAAGGAAACAAGGTTAAGAGAAAGAAAGTATTGTATACTTTTAAGGAGTAAAAGTAAGAGGCTATTAATAAGACTAAAAGTCTAGGAAGGGGAAGATATTAGTAAGCGCAACCTCTTCCTTTTGCTCCATAGTGAAGTAGATGTTATAGAGATAAGCTCTAATAATACTAACGGTGAGTCTAAGCAGCGAGAGTCATTTGTAATAAAGCAGTTCCTCAAGGGCAAATATGGCGACGAAAAACCTTTAGCTGGGAAATGTTGTTTCGATGGGAGGTGAGAAGAGCGAGTAACAGCCGTTCACAGTCGGGATGATGGCATCATTATATAGCTGTATATGAGGTTCAGTGGAAGATTCTAATCAGCCTAGACTGTCCACTCGAATTAACCCATTCGCTGAAATATGGCCTAAGACAAGCCTACCAACAGATATAAGATATCTTATCTTATTATATTTACCGCATATGGAAACTATGGAAACTCGAATAAGTTGGCCACCCCCATAGAGCATTGGCAACTTATATGCGGCTGAAACTACTGTCCTTCCTTCTTAACTAACAAGCTAATGAACTTAGTATGTTCTGGCATATACTTTAAACCCTAACTAAAAAACAAGTGTATATAAAATAGGTTTTCTTAATATACTTCTTTTATTCCTTCTAAGTATACCTTTCTTACTACTTTTTACCCCTACTAAGGATAGTAAAGCTAGAAAGCCTTAGAAGGGAAATAGGGCTCTTTATTAGTTTATTAGTATAATAACTAAGGTTAGTACTACTAATAACAAGGATATATGTAATAAGATTGAGGCAGATCGTTAAGTCTTTCCAGCAACAGGCACTGGTTACGATATAGTCTATTACGTTCGTTTAACTTAATCCAGAAGAGTATGTAGTGGCTAATAAGAATATTAGATAGAAACCAGTATTCGAAACTAAATCATTTCACTTGCAACATGAATTCATATGGCTATTTGTTTTGAAGGACTAGAGCTATCCAACGGGGAGCCTTTTATACGAAATATATATATCGAATATAATTCCCTCCTCAGCTTCCTGCTACTTGCACCATCCTTCTGTGGGGGAAGCATCATTAGTACATTGAATAGAGGGGTAGGTTATACTCGGGCATACCCAGAAAACACTGACTTAGCAGCCGCGCATGCAAGAACCGTTGCAGCATCGGATACCTTGAACACAAGCAGAGCAGCCAGCTTGGCGAATGGCAAGCTCAAACTCCTCGCGTGTGACTAGTTTGCCCGGGATCTCGGGCTCGGGAAGAACAGCAGCCATGGCAACAGAGGCTGAGAAGAGGGCGAAGGCGACGGACAAGAACTTCATTTTGGTGTTGTGTGAGAGGATGAATGTTATGAAAAGATGTTTTGTGGTCAGAATGGTGAGATAGTTTGTGCAGGATATCTGCTGCCTTTTATGTCAAGAAACTACCTCCAAACCGCTTCCTTCTCGAGTACGACGGCGGTCACCGAGATCCGAGAACCTTCCGAGATGATTGGATAAGTGGTTCACTCCTCGATCCTTCTCGTACCGGGGCCAATAGCAGGTGATGATCATATCAATCAGTGGGACAACATGTCATATAAGCTTACTTTACAGTTACCGCTCGGCAAGTCTTGCAGTCAAGTAGACCAGACCTCGGACATGTTGGATGTAAAGGGTGAGGGGTTTAAATTTCTTCCATTGGGGGCGAGTCTTTGAACCCTGCTGGGGCCGGGACCTTGGGATTCCCTGTCGCCGGTCGGCTGATGTACCTATTCTAGCATGGAACACCAGGTTAACATGCCCAAGGCTTGTTATTATATCGACATGTTGGGTCTCCAGAGCTAGTCTGAGTGCTTCGTATAAATTGGCTGTGAAATCATTTCTTTGCTGTGGCCCACAGAAGGAAGAGGCGTATGGCGGGCGAACAAGCATAAATCTGACGACAGTCATGGTCGCTAAAGAAATATCCAGACTCCACTACTGGAGCAGTACTTCGGAAGTCACATGCGAACAATTTTGACTAGATTGAAATATTATGATGAGTGGTATTTCCACGCAGAATTACCAGGAGGAATCAAGGTAGTTCCAGGGTCACATCTGCCTCAATTTAGGCAACTTGGAAGTATGTGAATGAGGGACGTCTGACTTACTGACAGTCTTTGTTCCTGAAACACAATGCATCTAATCGTACAAACATCACCTGAGCCAGCAGTAGTACAACCATCACAGCACGAGTTGTAAGATATGCAAGATCAGAATTATTAGTTTCGATTTACTATCATTACCTACGGAGAGACTACATACATTAGCGTTTGGCGCCGTTTGCCATAATCAATTAGGGGACCCCTGCCAAACTCGCCATCAGCCCCAATGGCGTCCAAACTATTGGGTTAAGGTGCTACGCTAATGTACTAGATTGGGCTCTAGACCCGTCCTCAATCAATATTGTTAGGTTGAGGAGACAAAGTAACGGGTTGTAAACGAGAAAAAAAGGAGAAGTAAAGACAAGGTTGCAACTGCATTAAATAGAGGCGTTATCTCTTACCGTTTTCCAATCTATTTCGCCACCTTCTCAGTTTTTTTTTGCACGAGGATTGTCTAGCAGAGATGTCTCGTCATCTTGTTCGTTCGTTTATCTTGGCCACGGTCCTGAGCCCTCTCGTTAATGCAGGACCATGTCGCCCTTCTCAGATTTCCGCCTCAAGCGTTGCTGAGAGTTTGACCCAGAGTGCCTCATTGCCGGCAATTACGTCTTCTTCTGTCCTCACCGAGACGGGCTTGTACTCTGATACCACCTCCGAGGACACTTCTACCGCGATCTTTTCGACACATGACGAGCCCGACTACGAGACTGCGACTACCTCTGCTCTCTCGATAGTCGTCATTCTCACTACTAGCGAGACGATATCATCCCTTGCTGTCTCGACAGATACATACACGGCCTTTAGTGAGACGGAAACATTAACCGCGACAACCAATGACCATCTCCCGACAACTATGACTGATGCTTCTTCAACTACATCTGAGCCCGAGCCCGAGCCCAGCTGCAAAGATGGCTTCAAGAACCCCTTGCCCGAACACACTGTTTGTAACTTGAAGGGCGGCGCTACTGGAGATCTTACAAAGATTGCTGACGGCCCTGGCCTAGTTGATGGGGTGGAAGAATGTCGCGCCGCCTGCAAAGAGCTCGATGGCTGCGATTCATTTGTTCTCTTCAGTGGCCAGCCTTGCGCATTGTTCTCTGGTCGCCCTGACTTTGTATCTGTCGTCAGCTCTTCCTCAGTAACATGGTTCGATATGAACTGTTTTTGCGAAGAGGAAACCACGATGCCAGAGCCCCAACCTGAGCCTGAATCCAACTGCAAGAACAGCCTCAAGAATCCCCTTCCTGATGCTAAGATCTGCGGCAAGAAAGGCACCGCTACAGGTGGCGTTCAGTCCCTTGCTACTGGAGACAGGGGCTCGTTGGAGACGTGCTTCAAATCTTGCAAAAACAATCCCCAGTGCGAGTCTGTTGTCTGGAAGCAGGATCTACTCTGTACCTTATGGTCAGGCCGACCACTGGATGTACAGGCCTCTCAAGCGGACTCTGAGTGGTATGACATCGACTGTTTTTGCGAACAAGAGATCAAGGAAGACGAACCGAGCTGCAAACGTTCAGAGGATGCGGTTTGCGGAATAATGGGAGACGCACTTCCCACGATGCATTATTATGGTGAGGGACCTAAAGACTCGCTTATAGAATGCGCCGATGCTTGTAGTGCAAACGATAGTTGTGGCTTCTTTATGTTCGAGGATAAGATCTCTTGCGATATGTATACTGGTGTGCTTTCCCGTACAAATGGCAGGGCGACTTATCAGAAGTGGTATGACGCGACCTGCTTTTGCGGAGAGGAAATCCGCCCATTGGGCTAAGGGAGCCTGATGAAACTAGACTCGAGCCAAGTCGAATCGTCTCGAGAGCCCAGTTCAAGCAGGGAACATATATCTATAAACCACAGAACAGGCTCATATGAATAGTAGTGTTGGTCGAAAATGCTTTTTCACACGTGTAATGTAGCATATTGAACCCTCCACTTGACCTGGGCTGGAATAGGTAATAGTAATAAGAATAAGAGTGGTTTTACCCTCGGACTTCAACAACCAACAACATGTTGCATTAAATAAGGGTCCTGGATTGCACTAGACTGTGAACGCGACTCGGCTACATCTTCTTTTCGGCCGACTTGGCAACCTTGGCTCATCTTATTCCACGCGATCTCCTTGGCAGTCCCACTACAACGGGGTGATTGACACATGGTTTGATCACGACTGAAATCACAAACCATTTCCCTTTTATAATAAATAAGTTTGCCCTGAGGAAGGCAATTTCTATTTAACTTTCCTTCACTCAGTTGTCTTAGAGTCCGGAATCATACTACAATGTTGTTCTCTACGCTCCTTCTTACATCTCCCTTCGTCGGGGCTGTAAGCGCCTTTACTATATACAATGAGCTTTAGGCCAAGAACTGGATAGAGAAAGACCATTTAACCAAAGCTTGTGGCAAGGTTCTCTTGACCAACATCGACTGCGATAGCGATCTCGACGGCATGGGAACTACAGGCTGGCAAGGCTTGCTCGAAGATGATCAAAACTTAACCAGAACTAATGGTATCTGCGCCAAGAAGTGCGGCGATTCTCTCATGAAGTAGGTTGAAGCCTTAAACAAAGACTGCGCCGAGGAAGACTTTAAGGAGGGTGGTATCATGATCGAGGGCCAAAAACAACTTTGCGACAAGGATACCAAGACAGGAAAATATTGCAAAGGTCCGTCCACAAGGTGCTCTTTAAGTGCCGCTAAGTACTAACTCTTTTCTCAGAAATCATCGAGGAGTTTCCTTATATAGGCAATGATGTCGACAAGGAGTTGCCTCTCAAGTACCTCTGCGAGCCTTGCTATGTCAGACGTATCTGGTCACTCGATATTAGCCATTGTAGTCCCGCCAACGGCTAGATCGAGGATCAACGTGAACGCATAGACAAGGAATACCCCAAGTCAGTCTTGGCTGAGAAACCCGCAACAGCCGCCGCCGATAAGACTCTCACTACAACTGCGACGTCATCCAAGTTCTCAAAGGTTCCAACCACAGTCCAAAGTGGAGATGAGACCATCACTACCGCCGAGACCACCCCAACCTCAACAACCACATCGGCAGAAGTGACTGATTCTCCAAAGGACAGTCTAGGCGGCAAGGTTGAATCTGGCAAAGCCGGAAACTATTGGGGCTTCGTGCTTGTTCCGGGGTTGAATGTGTTTCGACTTTGAGGTTCAGGTGTTTCTTAAGTAAAGAGCAGAAATTAACTTCGCATAAGCCAATCTATGTAGGACCCAACGAGTGTGTCTGAGGGCCATGGAAACAATCCGAGCCACTGCCAATGCCTTCTCCTCTTCAAACCTTGGTGTAACAACCTGAACACCAACATGCCCTAAAACCTGAACTCGGTGTTTTCTGCTACCTCGTTGAAAGTACTTGATCTAATGACCAGCGGTACCTGGTCCCTTAATCTCAATCTCAAAACCTGTTGCTCGAAGGCGATCTACAAATGTCGCCCCCAGAGTTGAAGGGGTCAACAGACCAGCTTTCAACTGATGACCGTCTTTAATTTTGAGCTTATCGTTGATCGTCGCTGCTGCCTCGACAGCTAGAATGGCCACCATGTCAACCAACGCTCCTTGGAAGGCGAATCTGGAGAATGCTACTGGCTCTGGTGATCCATCAACGTAACCGACAGCCTTCCACCCTGCGCTTTCAGCCTTTCGACTTTCTGTTCGGTCTGGTCCTTCTCCCGGATTGAAAGACTTTCCTCGAAGAAATGTTCGGAGCCACGGAATGGCAAGCAGAATGATGCCTAGCTTGGTGACAAGGTGGATGCACGCTGCCGAGAGGAAGCCTTTTGCTGGACTATACTCTTTATAACAGAACCCTTTACTAAAGGTCTCTTGGTCCAGTGCTGCTGAACGTTGAACAACTGAATCATTTCCCCAAGCAACAAACGATATCGCCAGATGTCCGAGATATTTATCATAACGATATCCCAGCAAACCCTTGCCATTACCCTCCGTGAGCTTGGTATCAGGTAACAATACAAATGGATCAGAAGTCAGCCATGCCCCAATCCCATACGTTTCGGCGACGTCAAGAACAGTGTGCAACGAGCCACCCTGCATGCCAAGCATGGTCATCTTTCCATAGCCAAAAACCTCAGATGCTGCCGGCAAGTTATGAATGCCAATATATCGTGCGATGAGCCAGGCTGCAAGGTCGGACGGGGCACTAGATCCTGATATCGCTAGGATGATGGTTGCACCTGGTATCATGGTCATTTCATGATAGTTGTATATCACTTCAGCGACCCATAATGTCTCGGTGCTGAAATCGACATAATGGGTCCCATTTCGGGCACATGATTCCACCACTGGAGTTCCCAAGCGATGGTAAGGTCCAATTCCATTGATGATAACCTTGCTGTCCTCAACAATAGGATCAAGACCTTCTGAGTCTAGCCGAGGGATGATGTAGATGGTCGGGTGAAGTCGGTCTGGATTCATAGCACATAACGATTGACGCGAAGGTTCTAGCTTTTCTCGTGAACGGCCTGCGAAACACCATCCACGGTTTACATGAACCACCCTTTTTGCCATGCTGCGTTACGGGCAGCATATGATGTCCGTCGAATGGAAACGGCCGGAATCAATTGGACGAAGTACAGTCTTTCTCATTAAACAGAGCATTCTGCGGGACACGCCAATCCCAACAGCCATTTGCTTCTACAAATATAGTCGAGTGACCACGGGACAATACTCGGCGGCGAAGCAGCAGTTTACGCAAGGGAGATCCAAAACAAAATCAGAGGAGGCGAACCAGACCGCCCCTCGACGGGATCAAGGCGGATAATGGCTCTTGTCATGAAATCCACTCCGAACTAGATGGCTATGCACTGGGCCGTGCAGCTCGCCAATAAATTGAAATAGGTCCGGGTGTCGCATAGGTGCGACACATGGTGTTCTGGGTTCGGCGTTCGGCCATGGCGGGCCACATATGCCCGCTTGTGAAGCAGAGAGGTGCTTTAGATGGCCGATACCTTGACGGACAACTTAGTAAGGTCTCGAGACCTACGCTTCGGAAAAAATCAAGAACAGACTTTCCACAAGGCATTACAAATCTTCTTCCCACACATGACCTTTTTATGCCTTACCCGCACATAAGGTCTAGGCAGGCTACATGATGCCTGGCTTACTTCGCTCCGGGCTTTGTCGTGGTCCTTCCACCAACAGCAACTTTTCGCTGGCGTCGGAAGAGAAAAATTCGGTCGGCAGCTAGTAGTTTAGAAAATTCACAATAAAATATACACCTTAAACTTCACCGTACTTTTTGCAATTTTCAGTACCTTGAGCTGTGACGATATTCTTTCGGCCGAGGTCTCTGGTACTCATACATGATGTTCTTCCGGGTAGTTCATCTGCTTATAGATCTCAACCACCGAGCAGGAAATGATCTACAAATTCCCCGCGCTCGGTACATCTCCCACCGAGCTCACCAACCACCTGTTCGGATGTTAACGAATAGATTTCTTCCAGAATTCAACGTTACTTCTTGGCCGTTGTACTAGCAACCCCGGAATCGACTAATGCATTAAGCATAATTCTATCATAGGGCCGCCTCGTGGCAGCTGCATACCAACTTCCAATTTCATGAATTAGTTCTCTCCGAGGTGCATTAATCCTGGGGTCAAAAGTGCCGGGCTGAACCCTGTAAGACTAATGTTTTGACTTCTATAACTGGTGGAAATGGTCATATCCTTGTCGGCATTGCGGAGAGAGGCCCGGATCAGGTAGCTTCGGAGGCTAGATCGGTACATTCCCGTTTCGTGTAGATGTTGCCTTAATTCAGGGTGTTGATGATATGCGATGCATCGAGTAGATATAGAACCTCAGATCGCCAAGTTCTTGTGTCTTCTTGTCTTGTCTTGTCCCAAGGAACATCATCAACCATGAAGTTCTCTGCATCTTTCGCGGCTTTCGCCGCTGGAGCTTTCCAAGTCGTAGCTGGTCAAACAGTCTACTTCGCTGGTACGTCTCACCCTCTCTACCCGTCATGAACATGTTCTAATAACTTCTAGGTGACTCCACCATGGCAATAAGCGGCGCCAACGACGGTGCTACCGACGGCTGGGGCAACTACATCGGCAGATACCTAAAGGTCAACGCCGTCAACAAAGCCATCGGCGGCCGCTCAGCCCGATCCTACACCAACGAAGGCCGCTTCAACGAGATTATCAACCTCGTCAAGCCCGGCGACGTAGTCGTTATCGAATTCGGCCACAACGACGGCGGTTCACCCAACAAGAACGACAACGGCCGCTCTGACTGTCCCGGCACAGGCAAAGAAGTCTGCACCTCTGACAAGACAGGCGAAAAGGTGTACACCTTCGTCTTCTACCTCTCACAAGCTGCAAAGGCGCTCGTTGCCAAGGGCGCTCATGTTGTGCTTAGCACACAGACTCCTAACAACCAGTGGGAGACTGGCAAGTTCGAGCCTGGTGCGCCTCGATTTGTGGGATATGTTCCCATTGCGCATAGGGCTCTGGCTAGTTCTAGTGTTACTTGGGTTGACCACTTTGCTGCTGTTACCAAGATGTATCAGAAGCTTGGTAACCAGAAGGTTAACAGCTTGTACCCCAGGGATCACACTCATACTAGCCCCGAGGCTGCGGATTTGATTGCCAAGGCTTTTGTTCAGGCTATCAATGAGGAGATGAATGGACGAACTGGTCTTAAGTCTTTGATCAAGACTCCTGTTACCAACGTCTACTAGATGTGTCGAGAATTGGATATTATGGGGAAGTTCTGGAGATGAGTTATGATACGATGAGTATATATGATTAGTGTATATACGCCAATTGGCAAGCTATCAATCGATTACCATTCCCTTTGTCGTATAAATCCAAATCCAGTCCCGACTCATTCTAGTGACTGCCGTCTTGACAAACTCAGTCCTTAATTCCGAATAACCACTTCCTCCTTAACATACAATCCCTCCACCGCAACCTTGACCAGAAACTTCGCAGCACTAGCAGGCGTAATACTATCACTCATACTCATTCCAACTCCATTCTTCCCAAGGGTCACAACATCCTTCACACTCTCATCTTCATGCTCCAACTTGACAGGTCTAACAAGACTCCAATCCATCCCCGTCTTTCTAATCTCCTTATCCAACAAATTGTGATCCTCAAGCGCATACTTGATATTCGTCAACCCCATAAAAGCCCTACTCAAAAGCGGCAAATTCTCCCACGAATCACCCACGCCAGCCGTAGACATGACCACAATACGTGTAACACCAGCTTGCGACAGCACTTCGCAGAGGTTGGCGCATGAGTCTGCTAGCAAGCGAGGAGCGCCGACTTGGGCTGTGAAGGGACTGTCTGATTTGCGGGGTGTGTTGAGCGTGAAGATTGCTGCTGCGGGAAGTCTGGTGGCGATGGCTTTGCGGATGTCGTCTTTTGAGAGGGGAGAGCCGATGATTGTGGTGAGGTTTGGACTGGCTGTTAAGGAATCTGTGCGGACGAGGGCTGTTGCTGTGTGGTTTTGAGACAGGAGTTCGGATAGGACGTGTCTGCCTGTACGGCCTGTTGCCCCTAGGAGGAGGAAGTGCATGTTATGGATGGGAGACTGTGACAGCGAACAAGTGGATTTGTGTTCTCTCGGTTTCGTATAGTAACTTTTAAAGGTTGTGACAACGATAAAGAGAATAGATGTTGTGTTTTTGATGACGAAGAGAGATTGGAAGAGCGACTCATTTATACATTTCATTCATCACGAAGCTCAGAGTCAAAGTTGAGCTGTGATTGGTCCGTTCGCTCATGATGCTCTTCTGGAATAGCGTCACATTCTCACGATGGATCTTAGCACAGACGAACGGTTTTAGCGTCGCCGAGAGAAGCTCAGCCTCTGATTGGCTTGTTCGCTCAGTATACCACTGCTGTGATCTCAAACGAACCGCGGAGACGACTAAAATCTGTGCTTAGAAATCTACAATTTGTCTCAACTGATCACTTTTTCTGGCTTAGAAATCCATAGCGATGTGTTCAATATGAAGACCCTTTTATTCATGCCGTCCACTTTCTATACCCTTGCGCATATCATAATCTTTGAGCCGCTCGTTAATCTCATTCGCTACGGCTTGAATCTTTTCATTCTCAGCTTCCAATCTTCCCCCATAGTCCAAAGTCCCTAGTAGTACAACACGAAGGATGTAATGCAGTAGGGTTAAAAAGAGGTCGTTGACACTTCTTGTTTCTTCAGCCTCGATACCATTGTACCATTCTTCTAGTAAATCATGAAGACGCTGTCGCTCCTCAAGTAGTTGCCTAGCTTCACGCTCTGATTTGACAAACGACACGTTGTCAAGAAGCTGAATAGCGGAGTCTTCGATTCTTCTGATCCCAGTTCGCCTGTTCGGCGCAATCTTCCGATCAGCAGAGACCTCAGCGGGAGGCGTCATCATCGCGACCTCAGCAGTAGGTTGTTCCGTAAACTTGCAAGGCGCAGCAAGCATTTTGATTATAAAGACATCCAAAGATGGCAAATCCTTGTGCTTCGCCGGCATCAACACACTCCGGACCAAATATGGCCTCACACGGTATTCTCTCATAATATCCAACCCACGAACAATATGCATTCCCATAGCAGAGAAATTTCCCCGAACTTGCTCAACACTTATCAACACTTGACAACAAAGCAACGCCGACTTCAAAGTCTCGGGGCTTGGTGATGATAGATTTGATGCAAGACCTGATAACGCTTTGCTGTATTGTTGAAGACCATAATTATAGCTCAACGTCTGCTGTTCAGGGTCATCACCTGTTTCAAGATCTTCCCGTAGAGTCCGCAGACATAGAAGAGCATGACGGATCGATGAATCGTTTAGACTTGCTTGGAGGACTTGTTCGGCTTCTTGGGTACAGCTGACGTCCACGTTGAAGATTGTTTTGGTGGAGAAGTACCGGTTTAGGGATGTAGCATCTAGCGGAGCTGACTCTGGAGAGACCCTTGCCTTGGCGTCGCTTCGGGGAGCTGGACTGGCGAAAGATCTGAAGACCGATTCATACCCATCGCAAGTCCGACCCGTCTTGACACATTTCTGACAAAAAGGCTTAGCTTCATCACATTTGATCTTGCGGATCCTATCAAGTCAGCATAACCCTTTCACCACTAGCGCCTCAACTCACCTGCACGTCGCGCATCCCGTCTTGGTCTTTCTCCCACCCGCGCTCTGTTTCCGCATCACTATGTTTGAGAATGATGAAAAAGGGGACCTGAGCCAACAGACGAATGAAAGGTGAGAGTTTAGAAGGATTCAGGATGGATCGTGGTGGATATGATCGCCAGGTAAGCACTAACCCGATTAGGTTGAGGGAGCGAGCGGGCAAATGGTGGTTCATGGTTTGTGCCTAAACACCATGACAAATTCACGAAGGATTATGGAGCTCGCGTTTGAAATGGACTATGGAAAACTTTGAAAGACCGGTAATACGCGAGCGCGAAGTCGGAATATGCGGATTAGTGAACTTGAAAATATTTTCCTCATATAAAGTATCGCGAACTGATTGCTTTCTTAGGTCTCATCATCAATCATCTCTCTTCCATGTCATTTCCAAGATCTTTCTCAAGACTCATTAATACTTCCAAAATGCCTGCCTTTACTCTCTATGGCGCTCGTGGCTCCACCAACACTGATAGAGTCCGTTTGACCCTTGCAGAAGGTGGTTTCAACGATTATGAGTTTGTCTTACTTGACCTTGCAAAGGGCGAACAGAAGGTACCTCACCCAAGCATCTCTACTCAAATATTGCATACCTAACATAAACTGTAGTCAAAAGATCACTTCACTCGCCACCCGTGGGGCAAAGTCCCAGCAGTCACATTCCCCGATGGCTTCACCCTTTATGAATCTCGTGCAATCTGCACCTACCTTACCCGAAAATACTCCTTCCCCCTCCTCCCCTCACCAACAGACCTTGAAGCCTGCGCGCTTTTCGACCAAGCTCAATCTGTCGAAACACAGTACTTTGCAGAGCCTGCCGGCCGAATCGCCTTTGAGAAGTTCGCCAAGAAGTTCATCGGTATACCAGCTGATGAAAAGGTTGTGTCTGATTCGTTGAAAGCTGTGGAGGCGTTCTTTGATGTAGCGGAGAAGATGCTGGGAGGGAGAAAGTATATGGCTGGTGATGAGTTTACGCTTGTGGATTTGTATTATGTTCCGCTTGTTAAGAGGTTGTTTGTTTGTGGGTTTGGGGATGTTGTTACTGAGAGGAAGAATGTGGGGGAGTGGTGGGAGAGGGTTAGTGGAAGGCCTGCCGTGAAGGAGGTTATAGATGGATGATCGTCACAGCGATTATAGAAAGCATGGAGGGTCAGAACTCTACGTAGCTATTTGCCTTTTACTTCCTGTTTTACCACAATAGACTAAAGTCTCTAAGATCTAATTGACTTTTTGAAAGTCTGGTTTGAGATCAGCTCTGCAACTGCCTCCAGTAGTCAGAAGAGTCATTCTGGGGATCCTGGCAGCGACGTGATATGATAACATATACACCGCTGATGAAAACAACCGTTTACAATGAAGTAGTTGCGGTGTGATCATGATATCCTGGCAAATCATGTTGCCAAGACCGCCAAGCCCTTGTCCAGAAATTACTTCATGCGACATCACGCCAAATTACATGTCATCCAAAGCGACTGCACTTTTCCGAAGTCTTCATGATCGTTCATGGTCGGAAATGCATCTAATAGGACTTGATACTGATCACATTCAGTATATGAGACAGACTTTTGAGAATACGAGGAAGATTGCTGATTCAAAATGTCGTCAAAAGCCGATGTACCGTCCGAGTTCCGCGATTCGGGTAAAGTGCATGCATACATAATGAAGAACCACAGTCCTTCATCCCGTGTCAACAAGCGCACCTATCTCCATTAAATACAGTAAAAGCAACCAATAATCCGCTCCAATTAGCCACGACCTTCCCGATCAAGAAATCGGAGCTCGGAGCATTATAAGCATAAAGACAAGCGTCACCCGCAAGTCCACAATTATTTCCACGAATAATGGCTACTCACTGACACATTTGGTCTTGGATACTACATTCACAGGATATCTTACTGGAGGGATTTCTGGTAAGCCTTGGGGATGAATACCACCCCAAAGTTTAACGTCGTTGTTCAGAGATAATTGGAGAGTTCAGCCTTGGCAGGCAGGGTAGAGATCTAGAGCCACGGGCCAAGCCTTATGGAACTTTCAAATGGTGGTCAATGAAGATCATAAAAGGCCGGTTATTTCCCTTATGAATCCACTTTGAAGTTTCAGACTCAACTGGCATTTCAACATTCACCATGCACTTCTCAACTCTCGCCACTGTTCTAGCTACCGTCCCATCGACGCTTGCCTGCCTAGGCTACAGCGGCGGTCTTCCCAAGCACACCGGCACAAAGACTCTCAATGCGCCTCAGTACATTCCTCGCGGAACTACCTTTGATGCTGGCTGGGTAAAGTACGATCGCGGCGTCGCATGCACTGGCCAATCCGAAGGCGGTGAGTCTCCTCGGCCTCTTAGTCTTTAAACACCCACTAATAAAATCTCAGGCGAGAAAGACACAGTCTTCGTCCTTGAAGACGGCGCTAAGCTCCGTAACGTCATCATCGGCGCCAACCAACGCGAAGGCGTCTACTGCAAGGGCTCCTGCACACTCGAATTCGTCTGGTTCGAAGATGTCTGCGAAGACGCCATCTCAATTAAGGGCGGCGGCACAGCCAACATCATCGGTGGAGGCGCATTCAAAGCTGCAGACAAAATCATCCAGCACAACGGCTGTGGCCATGTGAATATTGTTAACTTCTACGCCAAGGACTATGGAAAGGTTTACCGATCTTGTGGAAACTGCAGTAACAACTGCAAGAGGAGTGTGCACATGGAGGGAACGACTGCTGTTAATGGTGGGGAGCTTATGGGCATTAACCTCAACTACGGTGACAAGGTGAGTTATCTGATGATGAGAGATGTGAAGGTTGCTAATTTTTGTAGGCTACTTACAGCAACAACTGCTACCCCAAGGTTCAGTGCCAGGGATACCAGGGTTGTGACAAGAAGAACGGTGCTTGTGAGCCCAAGAAGACCAACACTTGCTAAGCGACTACCTTGTCTCTTACAACGCTTGATTGGTATCTTTCCAAGTATCTAGGGCATGCTTGAGGCGGATGTGCTATGATTCGATGTGACGGGGATTCTATTCAATGTATATATGTCGGTAGAGTATGTCTCTGCCGGTCGCTGCTTACGTCGGTACATAACCAATCTATGATTACACGCGTTTGCCCACAGAATCTTCACCTTGAGGTTGCTTCCATGTGAAATTTTGTTTTATTGACAACTAAAACTCAGTGGAACGTGCTATTTGACGCTTTATAAGGATCATGCAAAGACCGACTATCCACTTCGACCTGACTTTCTACTATGATATGTCTTGCGCTCGAGTCATCATCGAGTCGATCCCAGTTTCCCTTCCCCGATACTTGAGAGCGCGTATGCCCACCAGGGCTAAGTGGATGGAGTGGCGTTGAACCATTATATGGTAGTTTCTGTCATGTTGTCAGTACTATCCGAGATGAATATGGGGAGGAGCAACTCACTGGCTTAGGTGTCCCCTTTGAACGGTTCATAGATCTAGTCAAGCAGCCACCGAATACCTTGAGCGATGGCAACGAGCACGCAATGATTGCCAGACTAGATTCTAGGACAGACCATAGAAGAAGTCTACCTTGGGCAACTAAGCACTATTAGTAACATCTCAGTCACAGACCGCTTCAACTCACCATAGTGATCATCAGGATATTTTCGTATATCAATATACCTGTACGAAATGATCCTCATAAGAGCAGCAATACTCGCCAAAACACCCAACCCCAGAACCGCCACAACAGCAACCTTACTCCTCCTCGTCATCTGCAACTTCCACACCACAAAGAAAGGCGTAGTAGCACAAGCCCAATCACTCGCCACCTGCGCCGCCGTACCCACGTAACTCAGATTCAAGAACCCATCCGCAGCTTTACATTCGCCCACCCCCGGATTCCAATATCCTTGGAATGGAACACAGTTGACGAAGAACCAGACCACACAGATACAGCTTGTTATGGCCATTATGCTCATGATTGTGTACATTATGTACTTGTACCGATGTTCGACGCAGATGTAGAGGATTGTTACTGCGATGGCGAATTTTGTTAGGGTGGAGGAGGCGTAGTAGATTAGTTCGTAGAGAATGAGGTATTCCATGCCGCGGACTGTGAGGAAGTTGCGGTTCGGGTGGGTGTCGAGGGTTTTGTCGGTTGCGCCGATGCCGTAGTGGACTGATAGGACGCCTAGAACGCTCGCTGGGATGTATGGGAGCTGGATGATGTTAGTTGTGTTTCTTGGCGATGATAATAGGTAATGGAGACTGGACTTACAAACCCAATCACTGCCAAATAATCATTCAACCTCCATTTCTGATCATTCTTGACCCTGAACGTCCTCACATAAGCTCTCAAACACACGACAGCCGTACAAATAATGCCGAATGTATAGATAAGAAGCTCGCAAACGGCGCCTAAGCCAGAAGGCTGTATCGGAAGGTGGGCATAGGCAATCTTGGCGATTTCCTCACCCGTGAGGCCATCCAAAGACTTGACAGCCATTGCGCAACGATATCCAAAAGCAAAAACAAACTGGGTTCACAGGACTGCACCGACTATATGGTTCACGTAGGTGATAGGCGAGAGGGACGTGGGGTGTTTTCGAGGGACTCAAACGCCGAGGTGGTATCCGGACTGGGGATATCACAGTTGAATGCTGCCTTACTGGAACAAAGGATCAACCTTAGCCTCGGATTGTGAAATGAGAATTTTTGTATCGTGTATCGTTATCATTGAGGAAAAAAAAAACAATAGCATTTTAGCTAGTGATCGATCAGATAGAAAGATTGTCACTTGTCAGTTCTTCATCTGCTGAATCTGCAGCAAATGTGATAACTCGAAAATCGTGCTTGTAGTTTCGTCAACGAAAGCTTGAGAAAGAAGGATCGGGAGTCGAGGAACAATGCAAAGTAGTGGACATTGTTCCACGTTATCTATTACATCACCAACAAAGGTACCTTGAACTGGGAAAGATGGATCACCGGGAAACACTAACAAACACAGGAACCAACAGCATATCAAAAGTCCTTCTAATCAAATTATCAGCTCACGGCGTGGATAAGATACCCTGTTCCCCGGCCGTTGAACCAACGCTGCTCCACTATCTCGGTAACATCGCTTAGATAGGCACTCCATCGAACCAACACAACAATACCGGCAGTGGGTCTTTTCCGAGCTTCCCCTTCCAGACCCTTAA
Source organism: Fusarium coffeatum (assembly GCF_003316985.1). NCBI lineage: Eukaryota > Fungi > Ascomycota > Sordariomycetes > Hypocreales > Nectriaceae > Fusarium > Fusarium coffeatum. Next base: position 102,383 of record NW_022157851.1, on the reverse strand, counting down.
ACCTCATCTCCCCACTAAACTGATCCCATAGACCCTTCATGTCTCAAAATCATGTCGTTCCTTGCCAGCCCTGTCGCTCCGGCGCGTATACCCACGGATGAAGTCATTACCTTACATGCCTGGGATGATAGTCCGTTGTATAGAAGGATTGCGCTGTATAATTTGAAGGTATTTGATGATGTGCTTGATCCGGAGAAGTTGAGGGGGAGTTTGGAGAAGTTAGTTGCAGAGAGGACATGGAGAAAGTTGGGTGGACGATTGAGAAAAAAGGTATGTTCCATGCCGTCAAGTCTAGTTGAGAGTCACTGACAGAATTGCAGGACGATGGGTATCTTGAGTACCATATCCCAACGCAATTCAACAAAGAACGACCAGCGATCGCCTTCACTCACGTCAACTTAACCACGATCACAAAAGACGACCATCCAATCGCCTCCCGCCTACCCAAACCATCCTCCTACCCCTCCATAGTAGGCGATCCAGAAGAAACAGTATCTCTAGCCTGCGGTCGCGAATGTCCCACCTCCATCGACGACTATCTTTTTACAGACCGACCATCTTTGGGTCTCCACGTCGTCTCTTTCAAAGATGCGACGCTGGTCACATTACATTGGCTACATCTTGCTTGCGATGCGCTTGGCATGAAAGGCTTGGTAGATGGGTGGGTTTGTGCTATGAAGGGAATTCCCATACCGGAGCAACAGGGCTATGATTATGATCCATTGAAAGAACTTGGACGACATCCTAAGGAAGAGCATAATTTGGCGCATGAGAGGATGGGGACGGTATCGTTGATGAAGTATGTGGCTTGGAATGGATATAGTCTCGCCTTGGGCAAGAAGGAGACGCGTATGGTTTGCATACCGGGTTGGTTCCTAAAGCGACTTCATGCTACTGCTCTGGAGGAACTTGTCGTTGCTGGAGTTAAGAATCCCTACCTCACAGAAAACGACGTCCTTGTGGCCTGGTGGACACGCATCGCCCTATCCCATCTCCCTTCAGATTCCGATCGTCCAGTAACCATCCAAATCGGCATGTCCCTCCGCAAATCCCTCTCCAAAGACCTCCTCGACCCTGACAAACCCTTCATCTCCAACTGTTTCGGCTTCACAAACCTCCTCCTCCCCGCAAACACCATAAAACAGAACCCAACCAGCAAAACAGCCTTTCAACTCCGAACAGCACTTAATGAGCAAAGAACACGCGAGCAGGTAGAAGCATACCAAGCTATGGTCCTAGACTCCATCGCGCCTCTACCCGTATTCTTCGGCAATGGGAACACGTATCAGATTTCGTATACGAATTGGACGAAAGCTGGTTTGTTTCAAGCAGATTTTAGTGCTGTGACTGTGAAAGAGAGGAGTGAGCCGTTGTATGCTTCGTATATTGGGCATTGTCAGGTTCCGTTCAAGTTTCCGGAGGGGTTTGTTGTTGTTGGGAAGGATGTTAAGGAGAATACTTGGCTTTGTGCGTATCGGGTTGCGGGGTTGTGGGAGAGGGTTGAGAAAGAGTTGAAGTCTTTGAAAGATCTTGAGGAGATGAAATGAGTCAGTTTTACCAAGACAAGGATGAGGTAGTGGTTTGGACAATTCCACGTGCCAGTATCAAATAGATAGGCCTCACTTGCATGACATGTTTCGACTTCAGGTCACTGTTACAACGCGTCCAGGCGACAAAGCTCGTTTCGCTCAAACATAGATATTATTCTTCTATGCCTATCGGGTTCATTATTGCCTAAAATGGCTTTCAGAATGTCACTCATCCTCGAGATGATAAGATTGTGACTACGGGTACTTGTCATGTTGGTGGTAAGAAGAACAGGAGACCACAAGAACATCATCAAGGGAAGCCATTTTATACCTGATTAGGAGCTAACATTAGTGTATGGTATGACAGAATCTTGTGCACGTGAGTCGTAGTCCTACAGTTAACTCCAGTGCGGTGGATTGTCTTGATTCAGCCAGTTCATCCTAACTGCCTTGGTAGACACTCTAACAGATGACCATCAGATACGCTTCTCCTAACTTTCTGCAAGACATGTAGCACTTCCAGCTGATTACCAACGGTAGAATATAGCACGGCTGGTTGTGTTCAAGTACTTAGTTTCCATACTTAGTTTCCAGTACTCATCCATTACGCTGTAATAAAACTCAATGCACCACGTCTGGCCACCAGGGCCTTCCTCCAAGCGTCTCATGTAATTCGGTGTTGCTTTACATTAAAGTACTCATTTCTTCTTCGTTGACACTAAAGTTGAATCGTGTCAGATCCGTAGACAATCGCTAGCCCTTTTCCAGAAGTGCAAACTCAGAACAGGGAAAAGGATGATATGCAAACATCGAAGTCATGGTGGTTTGTGTGTGTACTCCGTTTGTCGGAGACGTCAACTGCAGATAAACCGAGTGTGTTGTGTTCTCATGAAGTGTAGTTTTGTACTAATCCGCTGTCGTTTGAGGTGCTCGTGGCCACATGATCGAGGGTTATAAAGGATCAGGAAAGTTTTATGCCGGGCTATGGGCCATTCGACCTGGATTGCAAAGTAGATGGACAGCTCAGTACCCCTCAATGTCCTCACTAACCACGCTCTTGAAAATTGGAAGACTCTTACGGCCGAGGGGATTCCATTGACTGCTCTGCATTAGGTAGTCTGTCTGGGATGCACTCCTTTCTTCCGTCCATAATAGTAGGTATATACCCCGTTGCCCTTCAGAAGATCAATAGCATAAGGTCGCACAGCTTGCATGCATAGCTACCCCCCAAAACATTCCAAAGGATCAATTATTGACCGTTCCACCTTTACCACAATACCCCCTTCCAATTCCCCATTTCTCATCATCCTTCTCGATCAGTGAAGTTGATTCCCTGTTTCGGACCTTTAGATCCGTATCACCCGATCTTTCAGCCGTTGTCAAAGCATCTCGTCGGCTGGGGGGTGCATGTCTTGAATTCTGGACGCTTTCTTTACTGGACGGCACAGTATTGGCCTAACTGCGAGACGAATGTCGTTGTCTCAACTCGACCGCCATCATCTACGGGTTCAGCATCAGTGGTAGCGGTGCTGCTGGCTTCAGCATCTGGGCTGTGATATCCCGCGAATTGGATTCCGTTGGGGCCCGGAACATTGCCGACCCAGTTATGTTGCTGGCGTCGATCGACCAAGTAGTAGAATAGGAGGATGGCCCGGTGGAGGTCCTCCATGAAGAACAAACCGGCGACAACTTGGTCCGTACCTCCTCCAATAAACTCAGGAGTGGGGAATCGATGTTCGTACTGAGTCATGTCGCGAGAATAGACACGATCAGGACGCCAGTCCTGGGAAGCAAACAACAACAGCTGAACAGCATGCACTAGCACAAAAGCTTCGGGGTGCACCTCCCTCTTCTCGTTCTGAAAGATATCCCTGCGTACGTGACGGAAATGCCAGTTTCTCGCAGGGATAAAGGTTGGCTTGGGGCAATAGCTCACCACCTGGTCGACGAAGGAGCGAATTGCTTGATTTTCGTGGTAGGCCTTGAGCAACTCGAGGGGACTGGGCTTGTCGAATGCGTCAGTGAAGTCGTACTGACCGACCCGACCTCTGTATCGCGGTCCGCCAGGGTTGTAGAAGTCATTTCGTTGGATGAACTTCTGGAAAGTTGAAACGTCTCCTGTCGCTCCTCTCTGGTGTTCCTAGACCAAAGAAAGGCGCTCATGGCCTGACAGGACTCCGATACCAACCCCGACTGGGTCGGAGGCAATAAATGCCGCTTCATGGACAATGTCGGGGACTGGATCATAAGAGTCAGTAACAACGTCGTATGGAAGGATTATGTATCATTTACCGATCATGTCGACGTAGGCAGTCAGCTCTTGGGTATCTCTGAAACCGCAGTACTGAGCCAGATATGCCGAGTCACCCTCAGCGGACCATGTATGATTGACCATCACGCCTAGGCCCCTTTGTTCCTTCAGTTCGTCTGAGCTCTCATCAACAGAGGCAGTTTGACCATGGTGAAAAGGCGTGAAAGTGGTGTGTTGCCCATATAGCCCGGGCAAGACTTGACCGTTGTATCTTTGGTCAATGTCGAAGAGGCGTACGACGCCCCAAAAGTCTCTGTGACCCTACTCAGGGTCTTTGATCTCAACCTGCTGATTCATTGTGTTGAAGGTGATTTGAGTCGAGACAGCTGACAATAATCCGGAACGCGAGCGGTTGAAAACCCTTTCCGATCGGTACCGTTCGGGATTATGGTATTGGAGGTTTCCACAATAAAGCTTTGTCACAATCCGGATCTCGAGCGCTCGAAAATCGTAGATATCAAGGTCTCAGCAATCGAGGAGAGACTGATGATGATGATGAAGGAAGAGGAAAAGAAGAGAAGGGATCAGGAGGGAGGAAGAGAGGTTTATATAGTCGAATTTGGACCATGCCGTAGCCCTAAGCCCCGAGCCCTCGAATGCACACACGGATAGAAGGAATAATCAATTAGCTTGTGTCAATATTATTATTGTCTTGATGAGGGCGTCGCGATGTGGTTGGCGAGTGAGTTGTGGTGTTGAGGCTGATGTTGATGTTGATGTGGCGGGGCATGATAAGTGGGGAGTGACTGAGTCCAATACCATGATAGCGTTGAAAGGATATGACATAAAATTTGATTATGTAAGATATATGTCAATGAGAAATAAGGGGGCAATGTTAAGAGGAGAGGTAGTCAAGTTCTTGTATGGTTAAGTATGGTAGCTAGCGTGGGTGTGTTGAGAGACTATAACTGGAAGTACCTATCCTGAAGATAAGATACGTAGGGACTATGATCGTTGTGATGTTTACTAATCTGTGAGAAAGGTATAACACATCTGTACTGATGGTGAGATGGTGAGAAAATGAAGGTTTATCAGAAAGGATAACTGTCGAATGACAGTTCGTGTGATGTTTTACTAAGTACGCATTGCGGGCATCTTTATCACCAGATGTGTCACAAGCAAACCACGAGTAGTGAGAAAGTGAACCAAAGTGCCCACAGTAGAAGACCCATTCAAGATCCGCAACTGATTATGCTTACAAAGCGAACTCCGAGGGATAAACCATCACATCGTAATGGTACTAGTATGTTAGGGAAGGTTAATATCTGTGGTTATTTACTTCTGTTGATTTGAACTGTACGACTTGATAACTGACCTTTAAAAACCTTAAATAGGGGCAGGGAAAAGAGAGAAGGAAAAAAGGCTCCGTGTAAGCGGAGGAAGTGAGGGAATTTGTTGAGAGTGTAAGTGTTTTCGGACTAACACATATCAAGTCTAGGTAGTTGACGGAAGCTTTGCCCCGTTCAGTATATCAGAGTCAATGGCATTTCTTTACCACAAGCCCGATCAGGATAATAAGCAATCACTTGCAACTTAACCACGAGCACGAGAAATAGCAGTCGCTTTATTAGACAACATGTCTTCAGCATCATCATTCATCACGAAGCAGAAGAAGCAAGCAAAAGAGAGCATCAAATGTGTGTAAGATACGGTGTCTTATTAATCTAAGAAATTATTTATCTAGAAGGTAATAAATAGGTGCAGGTAATAGGTGCATATCAAGATGATACACAGCGTATATATAAGTTTCCCCAATCCGTCATATACTCGTTTGCTCCGTACCGAGCAGTTGAATTAAAAAAGAATTTGTTGTTGGTATTTACAGGAAGAAAGCGACAATACCAGCAGCGAAGACAGCAGCCGAGATGCTACCGCCAACACGTCCAGCAGAGTTGATAACCTCAACAGGCTCGGAGGGAGTAGCAGCAGGAGGAGCAGGGTAAGTCTCAGCGGGCTTGGAAGGAGCAGGGACAACGGGAGCAGTCTCGGCAGGCTTGGTGGGAGCGGGAGGAGCGGGGTACTCAGGCTTCTCAGGCTCCTGGGGCTTCTCGGGCTGGGCAGGGTGCTCAGGCTCTTGGGGCTTCTCGGGTTGCTGAGGCTGCTCGGGCTTCTCGGGCTGCTCGGGCTGAGGAGGAGTGGGGTAGGTAGGGTGAGTCTCCTTAGGAGGCTGAGGAACAGGCTTGGTCTCCTTGGGAGGCTGGGGCTGCTCAGGGTGCTCGGGCTGCTCGGGCTGGTGAGGCTTCTCAGGCTCCTCGGGCTTGCCAGGGTGCTCAGGCTGAGTAGGCTTGCTGGGAACGGGAACGGGGACAGGGTATGTCTCCTTAGGAGGCTGAGGCTTAGGAGGAGTCCAGGTGCCGTTGCCAGGGTGAGGAGGCTGAACAACAGGGTGAGTCTCCTTGGGGGGCTGGACAACAGAGTGAGTCTCAGTCACAGGGCAGATGGTGGTGCCAACAACGTGAGTCTCGGTGGTGGTGTGAGGCTTCTCAGGGCAGTCAACAACATCAGGAGGGCACTTAGTGACAGTGGTGACCTTGGTGGTGTAGATGGTTGAGGTGGTCATGTGAGTGGTGGTCATCTGCTCAGGCTTGGTGTAGCTGGGCATGGTCTCGACGTTGGTGGGCTTGGTGGGGTGCTCCTCAGTGACAGGGCAGACCGTGGTGCCAACAATGTGAGTCTTGGTGGTGACGTGAGGCTTCTCGGGGCAGTCGGTAACCTCAGGAGGACACTTGGTGACAGTGTAGACATCAGTGGTGTAGATGGTGGAGGTGGTCATCTCAGTGGTCTCGTGTTGAGCAGGCTTGGTGTAGCTGGGCATGGTCTCGACATTGGTGGGCTTGTCGGGGTGCTCCTCGGTGACGGGGCAGACGGTGGTGCCGACGACGATGGTCTCAGTGGTGACATGAGGCTTCTCAGGGCAGTCGGTAACCTCAGGAGGGCACTTAGTGACGGTGTACACACCGGTGGTGTAGATGGTAGAGGTAGTCATCTCAGTGGTTCCGGGGTAACCAGGCTTGGTGTACGAAGGCTTGGTGTAGATGGGCTTCGTGTGGCTGGGCTTGGTAGCGGAAGGAGGAGGGTAAGGAGCCTCGTGTCCCTCAGTGGTGGTCTCCTCGGGAGGAGGGTACTCGCTGGTAGACTCAGCAGGAGGAGTGTAGTCGCTGGTGGTCTCCTCAGGTGGAGGGTAAACCTCAGTGGTGGTGTCCTTGGGAGGAGCATACTCGGTGGTAGTACCCTTGGGAGGAGGGACCTCAGTGGTGTCCTGGGGAGGAGGGTAGACCTGAGTAGTAGTATCCTTGGGAGGAGCGTACTCGGTGGTTACGCCGCCAGGAGGAGGGTAGACCTCAGTGGGCTGAGTCTCGTGAGGAGGAGGGACCTCAGTGGTATCCTCGGGAGGAGGGTGCTCACCTCCGGGAGGTCCAGGAGGAGGGTATTCACCACTAGGCTCGGTAGGCTTAGGAGGGTGAGGCTTGTCACCACCGGGAGGTCCGGGGGGAGGGTACTCGCCGCCGTGTCCGGGCTCAGTGGGCTTGGGAGGGTGCTCACCACCGGGAGGTCCAGGGGGAGGGTATTCACCGCTGGGCTCGGTAGGCTTAGGAGGGTGAGGCTTATCACCACCGGGAGGAGGGTACTCGCCACCGGGAGGAGGATGAGGCTTGTCGCCGCCAGGAGGACCGGGAGGAGGGTACTCGCCGGAGGGCTTGCTGGGCTCCGGGGGAGGGTACTGGTTGCTGGGAGGAGGGTAAGCTCCGTGAGCGGGCTCGGTAGGCTTGGGCTCCGGGACGGAGGGAACGGGCTCCTCCTGGCCGGGAAGAGGGTAGTGCCTCTTCTCGACGGCAGCGGCGTTAGCAACGGCAACGGCCGCGCTGAGAATAACAAGACCACGCATATTGTATTAGGTAAAGTTTAACGAGTGCTATAAAACGAGTGAAGACTGGTTAAACGAAAGGTGGGTGAGGAAAGGGAAGCAAACCAGAAAATGGGGAGATTGGGGAAAGGATTCTTATACATGCTGTCCCTCCTTCCTTTTCCATGTACCCCAAGAGATCTTATCATCTCCTTGGCTCGTCTGTCGGCCCAACTCCGCTCAGTCCCGGGTGTGAAATACGGGTTGGTCTCCATAGGTATCCTGGTAACGTGATGTCATCCTTGTCAAGTTGTCAACAAGGGGGCTGAGGTTGGCGGGTGCAGTTCGAGTGGATATTGAGGACAAGACGAAAAGGGACTCCATAATAACCATGTCGAGAATCACGATGTTGCAACATTTCGGATGTGACGGCGAGTCGAGATCCTGGTTCCTGGACACATCGTGTTCGTCTAATACGGTTAATTAAGACCCAAAAGCGGTTGCTTCTAGAGCCTCCGCCATTGGTCAACTTCCCACTCGTAACGGTTTTATTTTAGGTCGCCTTAATTAAAACGCCACTACCAATTGTAACCTCTGCGGTCCAGGAACCGTATAGCTAAACCTGCGGGGTAGAAGATAGAGCTAGAAAACCCCTGTCTCCTGCCTTAGACTACCACCATGATCTGACGCCGGCGTTGGTTGGATGGGTAAGGAACTTTTTTGCGATCTGCGGGCGACAGAATCCCTTGTCACAATGGCACAATTATATTGGGCGTCTACCAGTTGCTACAGCAAGCTTCGTGGGGCTGGTCTGCCACTTGGCTACATACACGAGGTGGAAAAGTTCCCTGTAGATCTTTACCGGTTGTCCACTAAAATCTCGCGTGCATACCCAGTAAACGTCCTTGGCCAGCAAGATTCTCCTCATTTGTTAGGCATTGCGAGTGACGGTGGAGAAGAAGCAAAAACCAACCGGTGGACATCGGAGTCAGCGAAGCCGTTAACCTTTTATGTGTAATTCCAAGCTTCATCGTAAATGTACCCTTGTTGATTTGGTGATCAAGACCGTATTTGATGTTACTTCCGAGATTGGATCCCTGCTTCGAATCAATCCCACTAAAATGCGCTATACGACGCTGAGTCAACATGGTTACGATGGGACCAGTCCTTTCTTTTCTCAACAGAAGCATCAATTATCATCATGGCATAGTCAGAGGTTTATCATCGTTCGCGAATAAATCTACGTTTGTTGAATATGCCGAGACAACCTTATCGACACGCGGCTTTGAAAAGCTTGAGTCTGTTCCTGCATGGGTCTCCATGTCTCATTGGATGTACTCCTCTTTGCACATGGCATGAGTTGTTCTTCAATTGACTGTGCGACATCCACAAATTGTCCCCAGATAAATGCATGCACTTATTCATTCAATGCGAATTGTCAGGCAAGCCAGAAGCACTGATGACCAGAGTTGAATGCAACCACTCTGCAGATTGAGCATTCATGTGCAGTGGGATAAGACGATAAAAGCACTGAGCCAACAAACAAGCTTCAGGGTAGAATGTAAGCATCGTATCATGGTTAATTGGACGAACACGAGTTTCTCACTGTCCTCGGCCGATATTGCCGAACCCGCGAGCTTGGCCAACGGCTCCACGTATCACCACATCATGACGGGAATCGATCAGAAAATCAAGGATAAAATATGGATCATAAAAACGTCCATTAGTAAACACCAAGCCTCAAGCCAAGATCATCGTTCTTCTGATTGAAAAGTGTACGATTGAGGCTTTTTTGTCGTGGTCGTTGACGTCAAGTTCTTTGGTACATGCAACCAACTCGTGGAATACGAACTCAAATTCTGAGCCTAAGTCGCTTGGTGTAAAGATCAACACGCGGTCCAAGATTTAGTCCGTATAGCAGATGAAAAACAAAACAGCGACCGATTGACGAGCGGTGGTCGATGATTGTGATCAGCTGTACCATGAAAGAAACGAAGTAAACGAAGTAGGGCTGTCTAGCTGTCAAGGTGCAAGCTCGAGCCGCCGTGAGGCTCTCATCATAGCGCCATCTATTTATACCAAACGAGAGAAGGGTCGGGTCAGGTCACATTCACCGTATTCCCATTTCTTTTTAAAATTTAATTCCCATCCCGTGTGTGAATGTCACGTTACCTCCAGAACAGCCGCCAAGGACTGTCTCTCTGCAAACCCCTTTTGCCCAACACCATCACAAACCAAACAGAGAAACTGCTGCTTACTTTTTGCTGTAGAACCACTGTAATTTTCAGTTCTAGCCTTCTAGAGGCAGTAAGAACTGCGATCGACAGGGGCTCGTTTCATGTGGATGGTGGATATCCGCGGCCGGACTCGAAGAGGCTAGTTCTCGTATTTCATCTGTACTATGATGGTTTGGGTTAAAGCGGAATATGCTGAGCCGAGGCTTGATGGGTTAATCGGCCGAGCGTTGACTTACGAAAGCATTTTTGCCTTAATGTGAAGTGAGATGAGATGAGAGTGATCGACATGAGTGAGACTCACTGAGTGAGATATGAGTGAGATGAGACATGGACTTTAGTGAGATTTGACGCTCAGTCAGATGTGAAGATTAGTGAGATTTACTGTGGCTTTGACTGAGATTGAGATAAGCGACGGTATTTCCTCTTATGATTGTCGATAAGATAAGATAAGATAGATGAGTATCTTAACATGACGATTGGATGCCCTTTACATGCTCTCAAGCCGGAGACCGTCTCATTGACTCCAGCGACGCATCGTCATTCTCATTAGACTCGTAGGTCTCACTGATATATCTCTCAAAGCTCTAGTCTGGAGGAAGACTTGAAACCCGTTGGTGACATGAGAAAAGATTTGTTGTTTTTGTGTGCACCCCTTCGTGAATATGCTCGACGGATCTGTTGTCGCTAAGAGCTGGATAGTTATTCATGGATCACATTGATATACTGTGAGATCACGTCAACTCTTGTAATCGAATTCCATTTTTTAATAGACAAGGTCATATGAATTGCGTGATGGATTGTCATCATGGTGTTTATCTTATGTAGGATTGCGTACTGCTTCGTACAAACTCTAGGGTAGTGATCTTGAACATGATGAGAACGCGATGATGTGATAAATGCGATGAGAGACACATGGACCTATTTCATGGCATTACTTCTCATCTGAGATTGAGTCATAGAATCCATCCTATCCGTCTGACTATTTCTCTACAACCTCGCCTTCAGCAAATTCTTTGCCGTACATCTTGACCAGTCCAAGCTTACACGCGAGATATCCTCCGAAACTCTACACTCACGCGCAAACGATCAAGAACCCATCAAGATAGATAGCGTCAAGCTCATACCTCATACTCTAGAAGCTTACTAAATGCGACAAGTCGGTGTTTTCGAGGATATAATATACGCGTCAGACTTGGCGAACCCTGGAGTATTGTCTCCGGCACAAGCCACATTTCTCCAGCGGCCGCTTGCAGGAGCAAACATCCCAGAACCATGGATAGAGGCTGACACATTAAACTTTGTGCGCCTAGTTTTGGCGGGGGTTGTATTTCCTGCAATAACTGTTCTGGCATTCCGAGGTAAGAAACGGCACTTTGCCCTTAAGTTACAACCCACGCAAGGATGTATCTTCAATAGTTCCGCGATTATGCGCACACGTTTCGTTGTATCAACCATCAAGATCGGTTTATGCACATGTCTATTTGTGCTTTTTTGAGTGGCCCAACTATTATCGCGTACACAGCCTACGGTACGCGTATAGGTAAGTAGATCTACCGGTGGCAAGTAGCTGCATATCGTAAAGCTTGAGTATTGCCATTGGAAAAGACCCTGTGGCTGGAAATCAATACATGCCATTCACTACCGCGACGATTTACAATGTGTCTTGGACATAGATCAAGATAGTTATTGGCTCTTGCTGGAACATGAAGCTCCAACATCTTGACGGATCAGGCCTTGTCAGCCACCTGGGTGTTCGGCGAAGTGAATCTACTCCCCAACCGTACTGCCCACGTGGAACACATCCTCACCATGAGCCACAACCCAAATCCACGATTCAACGTGTCACACTCATTCCAACTGAAGTAATCCAGATTCCCTGCAACTATTGCCACGAGCTTGAGGTCTACCACCAACACGACGATCCGGTTTAAATATAGTGTTTGGAGAGAACACAGAACTTGCCAAGCCCATGGTAGCATGTCCCGAAAGCGCGGTTTCGGATCCAGCTGTCAGATCTACATCAAAAGTTTTGCTCAGAAGCTATACGCCACATGATCTGACTCGAGCGGACGTCCCTGAGAGGCTGACTGTAGATGGCCAACCTGAACCTTTCCTCCTCTCATCGCCCCCCAAACCCCAAATCAATGGCGTTAATTATTTCCCAGCGGCCGCGCCAACGGGTTGAAACAGGGTCCAGATCGTCAGCTAGGGCTGAAGCTGGGTGTAGTCCGGAAACAGTTGCTCTGTAACTTTCACGTAGCATTCCAGACGGATCCAATCGCGTCTTTGTATGCTGGCGGATAGCGTTCCGGACCGGTGCGTTGGGGCACTAGCTTCTTGACAGCGGATAAGATGTGGTCAATGTGGTGCCTATAGGGAATAGTGCGCCGCATGAGGATTGGTATATTGAGCTGAACTGGATATGGCATGGGATCTAACGCAGGAACCTAATCTCCAAACCAGATAAATGTTGTTCGTATTTTGTATCCCTGATCGATATCCAGCACATTGGCATATGTTTCAGAGAAAGATTATCGCCATGAGCACTACGGATGAGCAAGAGGGATATATATCTATAATCATCCGTTAACCCGATGATGTCTCAAACCAATCTCGCCTAACCCGCTGTGGCGCATAGGAATGCACTTACATTCCACCACATTCCAACCACGGCACACTCTTAGCCTTGGCAGGGCATACTACCATGTTTTAGGAAGTGCGTTCCTGACGGAGCTGAAGAATTGTTAGCTTTGCTTTTTGTGATCGATCACCTTGTGATGAACTTAGATGCAGCCACTACCGGATATAGCACCAACAAATGTCTCAGCTTGGATGGTGATAAGACCATTCCACGCCCCCCGCTTGTCTTGTCTTTATTTCTCTCGTTTCTTTTATTTCCTTCACTTAACTGTTGATGGAAAGAGCGTTACTTTCAACATGGCGCTTGTGAAGCGTCTCGTCTTTTTGATGGTGCTGGCAAGAGGTGCTGCTGCGCAGAGTCTTGCTTCGGTACTTTCAGATGCACCACAATGTGCTGTACGTCACCACCCACTGCCTGGGACGAATGCGACTATTGAACAATAGCTGATGGGGTTACAGGCCGACTGCTTGATCACGATATTCAGCCAACCTGCTTTTGCGGGGAAGAACCAGAGCGCTATCTGCGACGACAAGCAATTCGCCGATGCGATAGGTGATTGTCTAACGGCGAAATGCACGGTACGACAAACTTTGGATTTTATTAAAATGTCAGCGGCGGTATGCGGAATCGAACCGACGGATAATATCCTCCTATACCGAACGGTTATTCTTACCATGGCTGCGTTTGCTCTTGTGTTCTTTGCTCTGAGGGTGTTGACGACGGTCAAGTTGAAGTTGAGATGGGCTTTGGACGATACTTTGACTGCGGCGTCGTTTATACTTATGATTCCTACCGTGGTACTATTACAGTTCAGTGAGTCATTCTGCGAAGTTGAACCGCCATTTGGCTGACTGGATAGTGATTAAAAACGGCCTTGGACTCGATATATGGTATCTCTCCGACTACGAAATAACAGAAGGCTTCAGGCTCTTCTTCTTCCTCGAACTATGCTACCTGGCAGCCTTAATGCTCGTCAAAGCCGCGATCCTCTGCTTCTTCCTACGAATCTTCCCCGACAACAAATTCCGCATCGTAACAAAATTCACCATAGCTTTCAACGTCCTCACCGGTGTCACGTTCTTTATACTGACATTCTTTCAAACACAACCGTTGAGCTTCTTTTGGGTGGGATGGCAGACGAAGGAGTCGAAACGGGTCATGACGGGAATTATACGACTTACGATGCCCCATGCGGCATTAAATCTGGCGTTAGATGTTTGGATGCTTGTTTTGCCGCTAAGTCAACTCTGGGGCGTTGGATTGAAGTTTAAGAAGAAGTTGGGTGTTATTGCCATGTTTAGCGTTGGTATCTTGTAAGTCAAAATGCTGCTTGGGTCATGACTGTACTAATCATCAACAGCCTCACGATTGTCGCCGCCATTAGAGTCCACGAACTAGTACTCTTTGCAAGTTCACGCGACTTGACAGGTACGTCTCAACCCTCAGTCTAACATTCAATACTGACTATATAGTCATCAACGCTCAAAAGGCCATGATCTGGTCCAGCGTCGAGATTTGCGTGGGCGTCATGGTAGCTTGCATGCCACACATCCGCAATTTAGTCCGCCACATGCGATCCCGACACCGCGAAAAGAAAGGCACCGAAAAAGGACCCGGTAGCGAACAAATATTCGTCGATAGATCGCTTGCGACAATAACAGTAGACGAAGCGACATCGCGACCAGAAAATGATGAGGAGAAGGGTACGAAAGCGTCACGGACGATGACCAGTACAACAGCTGCTGGGACGACGAGTATACATACAGGATCAATTAGTTTTGCAAGCGATGCAGATACACAAGTTTAGCCATAGCATAGCGATTTTATTATTAGATATTAAACTGTTTTGATGTTTTATTCCCGCGTTTGTCGCTATCGAGATGACAGACGGGATCGACCGCACTAAAACTTGGTCAGTGTCGGTAAATTTTCTAGCGCCATCTGATAAACAGTGCACTAAAGAGTCCTGGAGTTTAGTGGTGAAACTACTGCAAAGGAACAGAGGTCCACAGTAGAGAGAAACAAAACAGCTCAGATCACAGTGACAGACAGGGGGAAAAAGAGACATGCAATTGAGGTCATCATGTAATTGTCATTACTATATTATTTTTGGTATCGTAAGGTCATTAAGAGATGCCCATTTATCGGCAGGTGTATCCACCGTCAATGATGAGATCGCTACCAGTAGTGTAGGTAGAAGCATCAGAAAGGAAGTAAACGTAAGCAGCCTTGAGCTCCTTGGCGTCACCGTTGCGACCCATGGGGATCATGCCCTTCCAGAGGTTCTGGGTCTCCTGGTCGACAAAGTCGGAGAGGCCAGTGTCGATGTATCCGGGGGAGATGGAGTTGACACGGGCAAAGTCGCGCCACTCGTTGGCGAGAGAGCGAGCCATGTGGATGCAGCCAGCCTTGGCGACGTTGTAAGAGGTCTGCTCTTGAGGGTAGTTGGCGATGTGGCCGGACATGGAGGAGGTGATAACGAAGGAGCCGTGGCCCTGCTTCTTGAAGACGGCGCCGACGGCCTTGGCGCAGTAGGCTGTGCCGTTGAGGTCGATCTGGATAACGTGGTCCCAGTCGGAGGCAGAGCCGTCGATGACACCAGCGTTGGCAGTAGCACCGGCGCTGTAGAAGTTAGCATCAATCCCAACCGTCAATGGGATACAATTGAAGGGCACTTACTTGGCGACGAAACCGTCAATTCGGCCAAAGTCGTTCATGACCTCACCAACAAATCGCTCAACATCATTGTAGTCGGCAGCGTTAAGCTTGTAAGCCTTGGCCTTGACACCGTACTCCTTGGTGAGCTCCTCGACGTTCTTGTCGGCGCCCTCCTTGCGGGAAGCGTAGGTGATGGCGATGTCGGCGCCCATCTCAGCGGCACCGCGGGCAGCCTCGATGCCCATGCCGCGGGGGCCGGAAGCGCCAGTGACGACGACGACCTTGCCCTTGAGGCTCATGAGGTCGATGAGCTTGTTGGCCTTGGGGATTTCTTGAACCATGTTTGCGGTGTTGGGTATTTTATTTGGTAGGGTGGGAAGATTGATGAGAGATTGTATGAATGAGGAGATGGGAAGAAGGAGGGAGAGGTTAGACTATTTGTACAAAGCCATGGGGTGATAATGCCGAGAGTGTAAAAGCAGCATTGGTACATGCATTGGATGTTGGTGTTTTGGTGGGTGGGATGGATGGGTCCAGTGATGTCATGGAAGTTAAGAGCAGACATGTCCCGAGTCTGTTGTCTACATCGCCGATTGATCCATAATAATTGATGGAGAATTGAGCTGTGACAGTTAAATCTCCAGTCTAACCGTTCAATAATGTCCGGTAGTGAACAAACTCGAATCTTCCAAGGATTGATGCCAGTGCTGATGCCCCTCCAAAGACAGACGCGTCGAGGGGTAATTTGTTGTGTTGTGTTGGGTGAACACACAGTTACACCACATCCGGTGGGAACGAATAAGACATGATCCAACGTTTTTTTCTGTTCTGTTCCTGTTTTGTAATCTACCAATTGGATTACTCTGTAGGTGATTGACTTTTTACATGGCGCGACGTGTGGTTGACTACCTACCTACCGTGCATACAAAACACCACCTTCAGACCAGGCGTGGCGGGGTAATTCAGCTTCACTTCATGGGGGTCACGACTCAATTCTCGATGCGATCGCTGTATCAACGAATATTGTTTACTTTCAATGGGCCATTTCATCATTGATCCATAATACAGTTCTATAATACCTGTGTTTGCTGTGCTGTAACTGACTCTTTCTACAAAATACCACCGAGAAAGTAGCCCCGCGTGTGGATATCATCAAGCGTCATTCTCCCGTCTCTCTTCCTTGCTTAACCGCATCAAACCCCGCAGAACGGCCGGGCTTCACCGCTCCTAAAGAAGTTTAGTTCAACAATTGAGTCTGTGTCTTTACCTTGTTGGACCAGTGAATGAATGGGTGGACGCGTTGCTTGGACGTGTTGGCGCATCAGACGATTTGTTGCTGGGCTGATTGATGGAGGGGTTGGTGATGGATCATCAATCCCGGTCCGACAGAGCTTACCCTGGACAAGACAAATGATGAGTTAATACACTACCAATGCTTACAGAGTCTTGGTAGATATGAGTAATTAATTGACACTGTAAAGTCATCCATCATTAATTAAAGTCATCAGTTAGCAATTGAGAGTCATCAATCGTAACGGCCTACAAACACAAGACAAAGCAGACAAACATCATGGATGCTGCATTCAAGGCGGGGTACAACGGTCATAGTCAATGTCTCAGCCATGTTGAGAATGCACATGCAAATTGATGAGCCAAACAATCTATTCCAGGGATTATTGAACCCTTACTACAGCAACCCATCGCCGCTTTAACGTTATCATAATCTAAATCTAAATCAGGTATCGGAAATCCCGCTTCATCCTCAATGCCTCATCAGGACTATCCATAACCTCAACCGCCGCCGTATGCGCCGCAACATCCTGTCTCGTCTCCCAAGCATTCGCCTCACCAGCCTCCAACTTCTTGTTCAGATCAATCAGAACAAGTCGGAAGATATAACATCCGAGCACTGTAACGCCAAACATGGACAGAACGATACCATAACTCTTGCGGTAGCCGTTCTCCTTCAGATCCCACACGTAAGAGCCTGCGACGTTGCCCAATTGACTGAACGCGTTGATCATGGCAATCGCGACAGCGCGCTTGGCGGGAGGACGAGGGAATGATGAAGAAATCCACGAGTAGAAAACGATGAAGCCTGCGTAGGATGAAGCTTGCAGGAAGAGTGCCAAGTATCGCGCTGCGACAGCTTCGGTGGCCATGCTGATGATGAAACCGATCGTTCCGATACCAATTGGACCGACAATATGCCAGAACTATTTATTGTTAGTATTGTATCAATTGATGCGACACCAAAAAACTAACCTTTTCTTCTGTCTTGTCCGAATGCCAAGCGTTGATGACGGAGACGATACAAGAGAAGACCCATGGAGGGGCACTCATGAGAAGGGTAGGCACGTAACCGAATCCCAGCGTCTGCGTCAAAGAAGGCTGTTCAATCGTTAGCAACACATCACATCAATTATTTGACGGTAAAAAACTTACGAAAAATGCGTTGAAAGACAATCCGACGACGTACGCGGTAAAGGTAAGCATCATGATATAAATCTTGACATCCTTAACCGCAAGCTTCAATCCGTAAAACGCGCTCTCCTCAGCAGAATCCTCATCAGCCTCACCAACATCCTCCACCATTCTCAACTGCGCAACCTGGCGCTCCTCCTCGGTGAATCCACGCGAGTTATGAGGAAGATCAGGCAGAATAAACGCAGCGGATACAGCGACACCCATGGTGATGGCGCCTTCGATCCAGAACAGCCAGCGCCATGCTGCGTGGCCTAGCACGCCTTGCATATTGGACAAAACACCCGCGCCGACAAGAGCGGAGAAGGCGTTGGAGATGAGGTTACCGCAGAACAGGATCGCATTGCGCTTGGTCAATTCGCGACGGGTGTACCATTTCGACAGAATGAGTAGCGCACCGGGTAGGAAAGCAGCTTCAACAAATCCCAAGAAGAAACGAATGCAGACCATACCCGCAAAATTATGCACACTACCACTCAACGTGGAAATAAGACCCCAAAGCAACATGGCAGCCGCAATATATAGACTCGGGCGCTGAATGCGATTGATGAACATGTTGGAGGGCACCTGCATGAGAATGTATCCGACATACAGAATACTCAAGCAAGTAGCGTATTGGTTGTAGGAGAGGTTCAAATCTTCTTGAAGACCCTTGAGACGCGCGGCGGCCATGTTGTTTCGGTCGAGGTAGTTCATGATGTAGATGAGCACGAAGAGGGCGCAGCGCGTGTCGAGCTTGCGCTTCATGCGCTTTTCGACGGCGGCGCGATGCTGCGAGTCCATTGCGAGGGCGGCGGCACGGGCATTTTGGGCGGATTCGATGGATGTTTTGGCTGTCGCCGTGTGATCGTCTGGCTTTTGGTCTGCCATGGTGAATACACTGGCGGATAGTTAACTCGCCTCGTAGCACAACACCTAGAGAACTGAAGAGGTATGTGTTGAATCAGTTGGGAATGGTAGCATTTATGAACAAATGGTTCCCCGACATGTTACATCATCCTCACCCCGGAGAAAGAGCAAGAAAAAAACATGGGGAAAGGGATTTATCCGCTAAGCTTGACTCAACTTGGCCGAGGTTGATCCCCCAGATTGGTTTGTCGGTTGACTGTCACCCTCGCTTCAAAGTCAAGATGCAAAATTTGAGTGTCACACTTTTTAGAGCAGGGACCAATTATTACAGGGCTTGTGGAGTGGTGGTGCTGTAGATCTTGTCCTTGTACAGCGTGGGGATGGTCAGTACTGAACCAATTCAGCGCATTGCAGAAGGGGAAGAGGATGCTGTTACGGACTGTTCAACAGAGCTGATTGATTGATGTGATAAACATTTCTTATTAAAGTAAAGTTATTAGACTATCACATCCCGTTTAACTACCGCAAAGGATTATTTCTCCTCATCTTTAGGTGTCTTGTTGGAGAGAATGCGGAGACTCCGCAAAAAATGAGGGGAACAACCCAACCCCCGAGCAAATAAAAGGCCCGAATACACACGAGACCACCACACACAGCCAAACTCCCAGTCTCAGTGAACTCTCGGACAGCAGAATTATTGCCCGTGGGGAAATAATATTACAGTGGAGAAATGGTTGGGGAAAGAATTGGAGACAACGAGGTTCCGTGCTGGGGATTGAGTTTTAGGTATGGGGAGGTTTAGCTAATGGGGAGGGTGAGTGTCGACCGAACCGGGAATTGACGGTAAGAGTATTAGTCCCAATGCCATGGAATGGGTACGAGTATTCAATAGATCTGCATTAATTCAAGATCTTGTTGAGTGTCGGCTTGGTTATTCACTTCCCCGGTTGTGGATTGGAGAGGGTGACTGTGACCTGAACGGTTGTTGGAGACGGGTAGCCAAGGAGTAAGTTGACTTGGCGTGGAATTATTCTAGAAGACTTTTGTTCAATTGACAAGTAAAGTTTGGCTTTTCATCGGGTGTTGACCCGATGCATTGATCGCCAGGTACTGAAGGATTATCCCCATGCTAGCCTCCCTTAATCACCATCACCCACTGTTCATGCACTCAATCTCTTGAACAAATATAATTACTTCATATCTCATAACGAGGCCGCAGCACTCTATCGCTAATGTCTATCATAAATACTTCTCTCATTCTCTCTCCAATCGTCCAGCTTCACTAGTCTCATCACGACTCTGCTTCAAAAACGGGACAAGCGTAGTCCCACCCGTCCCCGTCAACTCCTCCTCCTTCCCCTTCTTCAAACTAGAACTCGCCAGATTCTGCGGCCCGCCTCCCATCTTTCCCTGTCTCGACGGTAAAATAATATACCGCGTGACAATCTGAATATGCTTATTTCTAAACACCGTCAAAGCATCCGTCGCAGCAGTAAACGTCGCTTGTAGCTTCTCTTGTTCAGCGGTGTGGGGAGTTTGGAGTGCTAGTTCGCGAATGCTGCCCATGCGCGCAATGTGTGTTAGGAAACGACGGTGAGGACCCGGCATGTAATCCTTCACTATGTCGTGATAGCTTCTTTCGCCTTTTGCGGCTGTGTTGTTTCCTGTGGGAATGTGCTCTACGCCTAGCACGATGTCGAAGAATTGGATGAGAGAGGATTGTCCGTTACTTCCACCTCTCAAATGTCTCCATTCACCCTTTCCATCACCCTCGTCGTAGAAAACACCATTGGGAAGACCCGCAGCTTCCATGTTTTTAGATCCTGCTAAGAAGGGACGGATCTTGTAGTAGAATGTATGAGGATCGCACTTTTCGTACATACGCTCCAACAAAACGCCCACACTGTCAATACAAGTCTTCAATTCTTCAAGCGCTGAGATAATGGTGGCGTAGTCGCGGGATTTTACTGCTTCGAGAGCTTCCATCATGCGAGGAATTATGCTGCCGGCCCGTGCTTCCATGGCGACACTGATGAGAAGAAACCATGATTCGGATTCTGTGCCGGTGAAGCTATGTAGTGTGGACAGGTGGGAGAGGTTTGTGAAGTCGGATGAAGAGGATGTAAAGTTCCATAAATTGGCAGCTGCGTAGGAGAGAACGGGAGGGAGTTCGAGATGTTTTGACACAGCCAAAAACGGGACAGTAATTTGAGGAGGAAGGATCTGTAATTGTTAACACCAACACCTTAACACTATGATGACAAGAGGACTTACTTGAGCAGGCTTCTCACCACCCCAAACATAAGCATGCGTCAAAAACGCAAGAACACTATAAGCCCTCCTCCACTCGGCCTCAGATCTAAGTCTATGCGTGCCGAGCACAGGTAGAGTATCAACAGCACGTCTGATATCATTATACCGAATCAGAGCGGGAAGATGCGAGATGACAAGTTCCCATGGTTGGTAGTAGGCGTCGGGGAGGACTTTTAGGGGACTGTGTTCGGGGAGGAAGGCGTTGCTTGTTACGCCGAATTGTTTTAGCTCTGATGTGAGTTTGATGCGCGGGATGGCGTGGTGGACGGCGTGTGGCGACATCGTGATGGTCTAAGTGATGGATAATAATAGACAATGGGATTGACAAAGGCTATGCAGAGAATAGTTCTAGTAGATTGACATGTAAGAGAAAGAAGCAATTGATCAGAGTTCATCTAAAATAATATTCTCATCACCGCCAAGTTGTCATTTCCCAGTTTTCTTTTCCATCCGTCTTCCGTGTATCCTTCTAGACCTCCGAACTTCCTCTCCGAAATATCATGATCCGAAGTTGAGGTACATCCGTATCCTCCTTCCGCATCCGATCTAGACCATGTGACCAATCGCCAACGCCCACTAAATCAAAAATGGATAATGACGTCCACCACGCGGATCTCGGCGAACGGAACTTCGGGTGTTTGACTAGAATCCACTCATTTTTATCACGACTTCCGTGTTTGTTAACGCCGGGACTGGCCGGTGAGGGGGCATAAAGTGATTTTGAGATCCCCTCCATCATACGACTTTCTCATCACACCAAGCATCTCTTTCTTACTCAGATTTAATTCTCCGACCACTATCATGGAACTGTCATCTTTCGTCGAGCGTATCCGAGGTGGTAACGCCGCTAAATTCCCCTCTGACGCAAATACCCTTGACTTTGCGCGCAATTTGGATTCGCAGGATAAATTGAGTCATCTACGTGATGAATTCGTTCTTCCCACCAAGGAATCTTTGAAGAAGAAGGCTCTTGATGGATCAATTCGTAGGTTCCTGTACAGTTGAAATGAAATGGGTTGGTGCTAATGAGTCTGTAGCAAACGGTGTTGCGCAGAATGGTACAAATGGCCATGCCAACGGCGTAGATGACAACACACAATGCATCTACTTCGTCGGCAACTCCCTAGGCGCCCAACCAAAAGCCGTTCGCGAGCATTTGAACGCTCAATTAGAAACATGGGCTTCCGTCGGTGTAAACGGACACTTCAGCGCCCTTGAGAATTCACCTCTTCCAGCGTGGCAAGATCTCGCAGAAGACTGCGCCATCAGATCAGCCGACATCGTCGGTGCATCACCCCACGAGATCGTCATCATGAACACCCTCACCGTCAACTTGCATCTCCTTATGGCAAGCTTTTACAAGCCTACGGAGAAGCGCCACAAGGTTATTCTCGAGTGGAAGCCTTTTCCTTCCGATCACTACGCCATTGAAAGTCAGGTTGTCTGGCATGGACTTGATCCTGAGAAGAGCATGATCAAGATTGAACCTAATGAGGATCATATTATTACTACGGATCTTGTGCTTGAGACGATTGATAAGCATGCTGATGATACGGCGCTTATGCTCTTGCCTGGTATTCAGTACTACTCTGGTCAATTGTTCGATATTCCCCGAATTACAGCTTATGCGCAAGCGAAGGGTATTGTCGTTGGTTGGGATCTTGCACACGCAGCTGGAAACGTAGAGTTGAAGCTTCATGATTGGAACGTCGACTTTGCATGCTGGTGTACATACAAGTACATCAACGCCGGCCCTGGTTCTATCGCTGGTGCTTATGTCCATGAGCGTCATGGCAAGGTGGAAGTTGATTCTTCAACCGGCAAGGCGAGCTACAGACCGCGTCTCATGGGCTGGTACGGCGGCGACAAGTCCGTTCGATTCAACATGGATAACAACTTTATTCCTACCGCTGGAGCAGGAGGATACCAGCTATCCAACCCCAGCGCAATCGATCTGGCCAGTTTATCTGGTGCATTGAGCGTGTTTAACAAAACAACCATGCATGATCTCAGGTCAAAGGCTTTGGTGCTAACAGCCTACGCTGAGTTCCTTTTGGATCAGATTCTTTCTGAGGCTGGTGATTCTACCCTTTTCAGAATCATCACACCACGCGATCCTCTTCAGAGAGGTACACAGTTGAGTGTCCTGTTGAGAGATGGATTGTTGGATGATGTTAGTGCGGCTTTAGAGGAGAATGCTGTGATTTGTGATAAGAGGAAGCCTGGTGTTATTCGAGTTGCGCCTGTGCCTTTGTATTCCAGGTTTGAGGATGTTTGGAGGTTTATGCAGATTCTGAGAGGGGCTTTGAAGGTTTAGAAAAGTAGAATAATAGCGTGAATTAATTGTTCAAGATGATCTATGATTACTTTTTCCAGTGAGGTTTTGTCTTTGAGATTGTCTGGTTAATTCTGTGTATGCGAGACCTTGTCGTTGAGTACAAGGTAGTCGTCGGCTTTGAGCCAAGTGATCTATCACTTTCTTTTCCCTCTTCTATCCGCATATCAGCATCATCATGCTTACTCTCGGTTATCCATGGCCTTCCGCATCCGAAGATGCCGTCTGCACAAACGAGGCACAACACCATCGGCTCAGATATCAGGAACATACCCGATGCCATGACCGAACTTCCGTATCCGATTTATCCCTCCAAGATATCAAGCCCCATTGCTGGTAAGATATCAAGTTTTACAGCCAGTACACGACACCTACAAATGATGCGTCAAATCAATACCCCCACCCCCATCCAACAAAGCAAACAAGTTAAGCGCAGACCCCGAATCACCCTCCGCAACACTCCAATAACTCGGATCAGGTGTCTGCATCATACTCTCACTCAATCCCAAAAAAGCAGAATCCAAATCCCCAAACAACGGCGACCCGACATTCTGCAATCCATTATGTTGCAAGAATGATCGATCCAACGACTCTCTACCCGGGGTTGCAGCGGTCGTCTCTCTGCGGAAGGATGGTGATGCTTCGGATGGTATGAGTCCGAATAATTGGCTAGAATTTTCGGTACGACGTTGCCGTTCTGCGAGTTCGCGCTTTTCTAAATGTTCGAGGGCTGTTGTGAGGAGGGATTGGGCGATTAGGGAGTATTGACCTGCGTGGGTGTCGTGTTTGGAGCAGTGGTCTAACGCATGAATGGCTAGGCGGGTGTATTTTTCTAGGACGCGACCAAAATTGCCGAGAAGACCAACTCCCAGTACTAGAGAGCTAGCAAATAGCCAAGATCTGTAAAATTAGACATTGATCAAGTGACGAGGAGTGGTGAACTTACACTAGAATGGGAACATGTCCAACAAGAACACCTCGTTGAATCAAATCAAGTATCGGATCAACCATCAAACTCGCCGCATCAATACAAGCATCCGCAAGCTTCGACTTGCCAGACGTCAAAGCAGACCGTCCATTCGGAGCGGCAGTATCCGATAACCGTCGACAAAGCTCATACATGAGAAACGGTCGAGACACGAGCATGACGGCGTAATAATACGTCGCCAAAATCTGACACGCACCACTTGCTTGGGCTCGATCTTGAATATCTGGATCAGCTACTATATCCTTCAACTGCTTCAACCATCTCGACGACCAATCTCGTAACTGAAGGGATATACCCTCTGTGAGTTGTAATGAGATTTTGCGTCGTGAGTAAATTTCCGTGACGACACCTTCTAGCACCAAGAAGATTTGTACTGACGCGTTGAGTAAGTCGAGAGGTTCATCCAGATTCTCGTATGGTACCGTACAATCCACATCAGACGTCGCAGGCGGTCTTCCCATAGACGTACTCAAAAACAAATCCACAATCCTCAAACTCTTCCACAGCCGGTCACGCTGTCTGTGAATATCCGGTCCAAACCTTGCGTTGACTTCAGTCCTGTGAATACCGATTGAATAAGCTGCACGCACAGCTGTGCCGAAGAAAAGAAACGCCCCGTTGATTTGACATGAGCAGAGCATGTAGAGCGTGATAAGCGTAAACATCTGAACTGTTGTGACGCTCAAATTGCCTGTGAGGTTGGAATATGCTTTTTCGCGCGCATACTCAAAATATTCCTGCGCGCGCTCTTCATTGTCGATTTTTGTTCCGATGGCTAGGACGAGGAGATTCACGACTGTTGTTGCGTCGTCTGTTTTTTGATCCATATTTGACCAAAGAATGAGATCTTCTTGTAACCGTCGATGATCAAATAAATCCACAAGCCCTGTCGCGATAGCTAGATAATTGGATACAGCGAGGGGAATGTCGTTTGTGTGAACGGTCGGAATGCGGTTATCACCCGGCATTCGTCGCGATTGATTCGCGGTTGCATTTTCGAGGACGGAATACCGACTTGTCTGTGGCGCGAAGGCATTTTGTCCGACTCGAGTGGTGACGAGTTGTCTGACAGATTGAAAGAAACTCAATGGTGCGCAATCACCCACGAAAATGAGTTTACCCTGCGCATCGCAAACAAGTCTCGCCTCCCTCGGAACCTCAGTTTCCTCCTCAGCATCATGCGCCGCCTCTACATTGCCCTCATCAACAGGCGGCGTAGTAGTAGTAGCAGGACTATTCCTCCCCGTCGAAATCCTGCCCGTCGAGAAAGCTCTTTCTCTATCCGAAGCAGGCGGCGACCTCAACGAAGCAGATGAAACAGAGGGATTGGCTCTGCGTCGTCGCACTTGAGGAGAGTAATGACAATCGTGTGGCTTTTGACGTCTGGCGCAGTAACTACATGGTAATTTGCCGTCGCATTTTACTTTGCGGGATTTGCAGCCGTCGCAGGCGTTTGCGATGCGGCTGCGGATATAAGTTGTTGGTTCTTGCATTGAAGGAAGGGTTGAAGTAAGTGTTCGGAAGACGGAGGCTGGGCAGGGCGGAAAAGAGCGGATGTTCGGGTGGATTATTGTTAGTGCTGTTTTTTTCGGCCCGCTTGAGCTTCCGAGGCTTGGCTTATGTGATGTCAATTGAGTCTTTATCTGGTCATGGATTTATCGCAGATTGCAAAAATGAGACTTGGTAGTTCATAGTGATTGTATTGATTGAGGGAGACTAATTATATGCACTTTTGCGGATGTCGCGTCGGATATGCAGAAAGGCGGCTAAGTTCTGCATTTAATGTGCAACCCTCACGTCAGAATTGAATGCGACACAACGGGCTCTGCTAAACGATGATCGACCTTGTATATCAGCGTAGCGGACGTGATATCGGTCTGAGGGACCATCTCAACCGGATGATTGTCCTTGGACTAGTTATTAATTTTATAGACCTTGTAGTATTAGCATAAAATGCAATAATTCTACTGTATTCTTACTATCCTAAATATTAAGTATGTAAATAAAATAATAAAATAACAAAGTATTGCACTTATTGCTCGAATCCTCAATCTTCTCTGTTAGTAGAGGCTGATATTATATTAAGCGTTATACTAGCAAATGGAAATCTGTACCTCAGTTGTTATTATACTCTATTGGCTCTTACAGGGGGGTCAGCTATGTCTAGCACTTTATTTCTGCTTTAAAAGTCGCAGTGGAGGTTACGTGAATTTTATTTAAGTCTACGTACACCTGTACTTCAAGTTTATAAACAGGTAAACAGGTAGTTTCGATAAAGCGCAAAACTGCACAGGGATTAGCAGTGTAGCATATTAGGCGCCCGCTTTGAGACTTGGCAATCAGAGGTCATGCCACGTGAGCAGCGTTCAAGTCAGCCTTACTGAAAGCCTAGAGTAATGTCTTTAGGCAGGAAACGAAAATCAGGATAGAAGAAAGTTACACCTTTGCAAACCTCAGCGCACGTAGCTTGAGCTATATCTCGTCTAAATTTAAGTTCTCTCCCTTTTCGAGGATCGGGTCCTGAAATATACAGACAAAACAGCACAATAGCTATGTCTCTTCAACGCTCTCTCCACCATTACACCGATCTACCAGATAACGATATCCGCTTGCTGCGCCTACTACCGCATCAAGACGCGGATGCCCCCATAAAATGCCAACTTTTCAACTGCGGCATCGTGAGTTCGGGAGGCACCCGTCCATATGAGGCTCTGTCCTATGTATGGGGCTCAGATCATGAGTCTCAGTCTATCTCAATAGACAGCTGCTATCTGCCCGTTGGAGGAAATCTATTCGCTGCGTTATTGCATCTTCGAGATCCCGATATTGAACGGATCTTATGGATAGATGCCGTGTGTATCAATCAACAAGACAATACGGAAAAAGGACATCAAGTCCAATCCATGGCGAAGATTTATGCCAAGGCGACTCGTGTCATTGTTTGGCTTGGAACGGCGACGCCAGATATCGAACAAGCGCTAGAAGACATCCGCATCGCAGGCTTCGCGGCAAAGCAGACCATAATGCCTACCATTAACGAAAACGCAGTCCTCAAGCTACTCGAGGCAGCATGGTTCCGACGTGTTTGGGTAAATACATCAGCACTTGATGATATACGCAATAGTTGCTGATAAGATGATTTAGGTACTCCAGGAGGTTGCCGCAGCTCGGCATATAGTGGTCAAATGTGGTCATGCTGAGATTGACGGTTATGCATTCTTTTCGGGGCTAAATGCTTTGGAACTACCTTATGAAAACCAGCCAGGCCTAAAGCCTCTAGTCATGTCGGTAGCTTACCTGGCAAAAGGCGCGGCCTTTCGGTCGAGATGCACAACCAGTCAGGCAGGCAGATTTTCTCTCAACATATGTCGCCTGGCTCAGCTAGTAGATATGTATCGCAATCGCCAAGCCAGTGATAATCGCGATAGAATTTATGCTTTGCTTGGTATGAGCTCTGATGATCCTGGCACTTCGGGCTTATTGGCTGACTATGATATCTCATGGGCAAAGCTCTTCAAACAACTTGTCAACTCTATCCTTGGAAGTGTACCTGTGAACACTTGGGACGACAAAGCGGTAGCAGTGATCAGGGGCAAGGGCTGCGTTCTAGGTCAGGTGGAGTCAGTCGACGCTAATATTGATCAGAACGGCAAACAGCGGCTGAAGGTTCGTCGGGACAGCCCGTTTGGCTTGGGAACGAATAAATCCCACTGGAGATTAGAGGTCTCAGCAGAACCAGTGGAGGCAGGCGATGTTGTCTGCCTCCTACAAGGGGCGACATTGCCTACCATCATCCGGATACACAACGATTACTGGAACATCATAGTAATTGCAGCTGCCTCTCCAAAACGCCTGCAAGTTGCAATGAGTGATGACAAGTCTGAGCTTCCTCAACGGCCAGAAAAATTCCCGCATGAATTCCTGCTTGTCTGGGACTGGGATTTGTCGCGTGATGGTTCCAAGAGAGGAACTGAGTACGAGGACTTGATGGGACACCTGGTATCACAGGCTCCGCAAGCCGGATTGCAGACCGACTGCGAGAAGATAGCCAGGTTTTGGAATAACGGAATGGCAATGCGAGATGCGAAATTGTTAAGATGGTCAAGGGGGGAGGAAAATCTTCGAAAAGCGTTAGAGATCCTTGAGCATGTTTTGAGAAACATGGACAAAATAGCGTTGGCCGGCCTAGACCGTGGTCATCGGATGGTGGGAGATGACATGAAGGAACTGCAAGGGATAGTAGACTTGATTCTCAAGGACAAAGGCGGATCGAGAGCACTATGTCTGGCGGCAGAAGCTGGATGCGAGGCAGTCGTCAGCCTACTGCTAGATACCGGCGAAGTTGATCCAAATACACCAGACGACTCAAAACTAACGCCCTTACAGAAAGCGGTGAGGAAGGGGGATGAGAGGATTGTGAAGCTGCTGCTCAGGAGCGATGGAATTAATCCCGATATTACCGGTCATCCATTCGAACGAACGCCACTAGTAGAAGCGAGTGGCAATGGGTATGAGGAGATCGTCAAGCTGTTGATCAACACCGGAAAGGCTAATGTAAACGGTAGGGGGTTTCAAAAGACGCCTCTAATAATGGCAGCAGAGAATGGTCATACTGCATTTGTTGAGATTCTATTAAGTACCAGTGAGGTGGAGCCAGACTTTGGAGTCGATCCAAAAGGTACATTATACACGGCACTATCACTGGCAGTGAGGAATCGGCACGAGGGGGCTGTTAAGTTACTGCTCGGCGTCACTCAAATCCCTTGGATTTTCTATATGGGAAGCATGACTTTGGGGATCATATACCTATGTATAGATACACGCTTTTATCAATGGCGAAGGAGAGACAGCATAAGGGCATTGTTAAGTTATTGCAAAGAGCTATGGAATTAGAGACAGATGTAAAGGACTTAAATTAACACATATTATAAGTAGAATAATTTATAACCTACGCTTTTCTATTATCTTTCTGGACAGATAATTTACTAGATTAAAGTAAGATATATTAGGTTGACTATCCTGATCTCCTGTTTTGCTTGGTGTTTGTTAATGTTCTCCAGGGAGAAGTATACACCTGTGAGCATGCGATTTGTTGTGTAAGCCTAATTGTTCTACTATACGGTCGAACAGAGCGCGAATGCAACGACCTACTGTCTAACTACAACATGACGTTCGAGAGGCATGAGACGAGACTGACGCAATGCACTCCTCACCTCGATTTGTTGTACTTCAACAAGATTCCAGAGAAGTTACTCTATTAATATGAATGGAATGCGGAAGAATAACGGCAGTCTGATAACGGTTGTCGCAGCCAGCGTGTTAAGTAGTTAAAATCTTTCAGTCATAATACTAGAGTACACCTACGGCTCAAAGCTAACTGAATCGAACCAAGCCGTGGAGCCCGGCAAACAAACAAATCCCACAGCCAGGTACAAGCCGCCCCCCATGACCTGATCCCGACTATAATTGCAGGTATTCGTAATCAGCAACCACTGATCTGCCGTGCCACCCACAGCAACGTCCTGGATCTCAAGAGCATTGCCATTGGGGTAACCACAGAAGAGATACGCGTGGGTACACCCAAGTCCAGCACGAACCCAGGCTGACGCCGAGTATGGAACACCTGCTTCAATAGACGATACAAGTGGTTGCTGGACGTAAATTGACGCCTCATCCATAAATGTAAGTTTTGCCGAGTTTCTACCCTCGTGCTTGGTCGTGCTAGAGAGGGATAGCGAGACCGAGGTGGTGCTAAAGAGGAAGTCCCATGGTTGTGTGGTGTCGGATTCGTCGTCCAGGCCCGAATTGACGAGGAATGTAGGAACGATGGGTGCTTCGATGGTAGTGGTGGTGGCTTCGGCGGTTGTTGTACTCTCGGTGGTGGCAGGGCTTATCTCCGTGGTCGGCGTATCGGTGGTAGTAGCATCCATAAAGACAGTCGAAGTCTCGATACTGCTCTCGTCCACAGTTGAGCTCAAGTCTGCAGTCGAAACTGCAGTAGTGGTGGCATCCTCGAAAGTGATAGATGCCTCGGTGGTGCTCTCGACGACAATGGAGGTCAGGTCCGTAGTCGCAACAGCAACAGTCGTAGTAGCATCGTCCGAGATAGTAGACGCCTCGGAGGTCGTGTCAAATTGGCCAGCAGTGAGAGCCGTGGTTTCAACGGAAGAGACACCAGAAGAAGAGACGAGGGTCTCAGTCGCAGCTGCTGTCTCAGTGGAAGTTGCCGTTGCCGTAGATGAAATCTCACCAACGGTCAGCGCATCAGTTGTTCTGGAGCTGACCTTGCATGGACTAGCTTCAGAGCTAGCCATGAAGGACGCTGCGATAAAAGCAGTAACGAATGTTTTGGCAATCATGTTGCAGAAGAGTAACGACGGTAATTCGACAGTAACGAGCGACGAGCACAACAAAACAGAGATGCTGGTGAAGAAATAAAAACAAGAACAGAATAAGGGGACAGAGCTGATTTTATCAATGATAGCAAAAATCAATAGTCCAAGACGCTAGACTCAGCCGTAGAAGACATCGAATAAACTTTCAGCTTTTAGTGTGCTTGGGGTTAGATCGATTGCCCAAAGTCAATAGTCTCACCAGGTAATATAACTGACCCACTTCCCGCCACAGCACCCAATACTTTATCTTAGGCGGTGACCGAAATAGAAAAGAAACGAGATCTAGACCTACAAATAGTCAACTTTTGTTGAAGCTGGAACAGAGGAATGCAAGGGGATGCGGCCATCGCGGGGTAGCTTCTCCATTTGACCAAGCCACAGCGACTCTTCAAAGCTGAATCAAATTCCTCATGTCTGGCACCAACTATAAAGGTTCAATCACCTGCCATGTAATTTGAATGGAATACCGGATGAACCATGAGTCAAAAAAATCATATCCAAAATCACCTTTTCAAGTTCCAAGACCTACTTGCTCCGATCTGTTCGCATCATCATAAGAATCACCGCCACCTGCTAACATGATGCCTGGCAGTTCTCCTGTTACCAATAATGGCAAAGAGAACAGCGATATGGGCAGCGATTCTTCCGTTGTTGATTCCGATGTACCAGATGATGTCACGGCGGCAAACGAGTCTCAGAATGACCCACGTACTTCTTTCTCGGTCGACGGGTCAGCACCTGGCACCTGGAAACAGAAAGCGTGCAAGGATATGGTGCCTAGGAATTTTGAGAATAAGCCGCTTGCTGGCGGTAAGATGATGTTCAATGCCGGTCTCAATTACGCTATTGGACCTGATAAGGTTTCCACGGTGTTTGCAAACGAACAGAATTTCTGGAGCGGCACACCGCAAGTCATTTCTTACTTCTTCATGGGTGGAAGTCAGTTGCAACATGAAAAGGTGACACAAGCAATCGAGGAATGGTCTTGGTATGCCAACGTTACTTTCAAGGAAGCACCTTCGGCCGGGGAAAGTAACGTGAGAGTTACTTTTGATCCCAACGATGGGAACTGGTCGTACATCGGTCGCCAATGCAATAGCATTCCAGCAACAGAGGCCACCATGAACCTAGCCTGGTTGGATAAGTTCTCTCCCATTACCGCAAAGGAGAGATCAGTCATCCTACACGAGTTTGGCCATGCACTAGGTCTACTCCACGAACATCAGTCCCCAGATCACGGAAACAAAGCAGTTCAGAACATCAATGCAGCTTTCAAGCTTTATGAAAAAACTCAAGGGTGGACAGCGGAGCAAATCTCTGACCATGTCATCAACGTCTACAATAAGTCTGATATCACAAACTATGCCCATGTCGATATCCACTCCATCATGCACTATTCCCAACCAAAGGAGCTCACAGGTCTTGACGTCGATATTCCATTCAACGGGAAGCTTTCAGACCTCGATAAGGCGTATATGATTCTACAGTATCCTCGCAAGACCATGCACCCCGAATCAGCAAAAGCTGGGTGGAGCATCGAAAAGGCATTAAAGGTGATCGGAGCTCCGACAGAGGTCACTGACAAGATCCTCGCCTTTGTCGAAGATAAGCGTGACGAGTTCGGCGAGATCTCTACTGCCAACATTCGAGAGGTCATCAAAA
The DNA here is from genome assembly GCF_003316985.1 of Fusarium coffeatum. Taxonomy (NCBI): domain Eukaryota; kingdom Fungi; phylum Ascomycota; class Sordariomycetes; order Hypocreales; family Nectriaceae; genus Fusarium; species Fusarium coffeatum. The sequence continues at coordinate 70,137 of NW_022157851.1, read as the reverse complement.
ACTGGACACGGGCTACGCATGGTCTGGTCGTGGACGGAGGACAGAAATTACCACCATCCCGAAATGCTCCACCTCCTACTGCTGGTCCGTCACACGCCGAGAATGCGGATAAACCCCCGACCAACTCATTCATCTACCAGCTCTATGATAAGCTGTCCACACTATACTGTAAGTTCCACATTGAATAGTACTACTGGGCTACAAATATCGCTGACATATTATTCATTTCAAGGTCCTGGCGGTGGACAATACTTTGCATTGCAATTTCCCACTCGATTCCTGGACAAAGACACCTTCGCATACGAGCTTAAAGGACAGTTTTCGCGCTTCAATAAGCCTATCGCGGTCTCCGAGGCCGAGTTCAACCTCACCGATGACTTGTACGCCCCTAGCCCCATTGTAGGCGGACCAAACGGACAAAGGCTGTCACAAAACTACAGCAAGGCACTCAACAGTCTTATCCCAACCTTTGAGAGCTCGTAAGTACAGAAGCAGCAAGAGAAGATGCGTAAGTGGCTTCTAAAGGAGACCAAACTAGGCAATGCTGCCTATATTGGCGAGACGCGCTCGCCTATTCCTGGTTTGAACAAAGGTCGCGCCAACGACTTGCCTCAGGGCATGACTCGGATGGATTATTCTGATTCATTGATGCAGGCGTATCTCCGTGATCGCCAGGACTGGGAGGAGCGAAGAGACAAGATGATCTTTGAGGCTTCTGGCCAGGCCGCCACGAACCCACAGGTCATGGAAAACATGACAAGACGTCTCGCGCATCTCGGTGCTCTCGAGGAGGCGAAACTGAGTGCCAAGTATGCCGATGCTGTAGTGCGAGGTTACAGGCATACAGTACGCGGCTTCTTGGGCCATTTGGATGTCAAGAGTGTAGCTGAGTCACTACAAGATGCGAAAGACTCGTTCCGACAGTCTGCTCTCTCATCTCTCTACACGGCTTCTAAAGTCTACCCCGTGGCCATGCAGCCCACGGACTGGTTCCAAGCCCTTGACACAGGCTTCACGCGCGAGGAGCTTTCTCAGGACCCGTTGCTGATCAGTGCTGCAACCACGGCTTATTGATGCCTTGCGTAAGGCTCTCGAGGACGGCGAGTTTGCTGATTGGGCAGCAAAGCAGTCCGAAGGTGTTAAGGACGAAATTCTGGCCAAGGTGAGGGAGGCTTTGGGGAAGGCTGCCGATAGGAAGTGAGGTTTATTCGGCAATCAGGTAGCTTACTTCGATTATAGTCAGCTTTATGTAAGAATGAAGAATACGCTTATAGTATTGGTCCTAGTTACAGTTTCCCTTTCCCCTAATCTGAGATCTCAGATTACCCAGACTGCTTGTGATACAACTGATGTTCTACCTCCGCACTTCGTCTTGTCTTTGCCACCCTTACATACTCTCAAATATAAGAAAACCTCCTAAAGCCTGACGACTTCCTAATACATCGGGTCTCAAGATTATTCCTCGCTCTAGATCCCAATTCAGAAGAACAACTCCCACGCTGCCTTAGCAGTAAGTCCTAGAAGCGCAAACGAGCTTGTCGCAAAAATGGAAAAGCGCAAGTTGAGGCTGTTGGTTGTAACGTGGATCAAACTGTGAAGGATTCTCAAACCAACATAGCCCCAAGCTAAGCGCACGGTAGTCTTGTCCTTGACATCCAACATGCTCAAGGCAAGAACAACTGCGTAGTACTGGGTAGGTTGCTCAAGCAAGTTGTTGAAATTGTCCGCTGCCCACTGTACGTAAGGAGGCAGTTTCTCAGCTTTCTGCTTTTTAACAGTGGCTGGGTCGAAGACGACGTCGTACTTGGACAGCGCTGGAATTCGGCGGGCGTAGAGGAGAGCTTCCATTGCAAAAATCCAACTGTTGAGAGCGACGAGGGGGCCAAGGAGTGGCTTGTTCGTAATGAGATGAGACATGATGTCTGATAGAGTTTAGTGGTATGAGGTAGTGAGAGTAAGGCAGGATTCATTCAAGTGAAAAGAGAGATAGTGTTGATACTAATATGAGGAACTTGAGTTAAGAGAATGACAACCTGCTAGATATATAAATCCATCTGTACACAGCTTATAAATCTATATAGCTATTTAACTCTATTTACCGGCACTAAAAGGACATTTCCCGCTGACTAAGGTGTTCCTGCCAAGTTTTGAATAGACTTTTTCCGCGAAGATTCAGCAAGGATCCACAACGCTACGATGCCACTTAGTCATTCAATGTCGGCGTTAGCATATCGCCGTGATCAACCGACTTGTAACTCCATGAAGCTGAAAACAGAAAACTTTATCGAAGCTAAAGCACGGTGACAAACAGAGGCTGGGCAAATGAAAATTACTAGCAATAAAGGTCAAGTTGCATTTCTTTTTTTCTCTTACTCTGAACCTTATCCTGATATCTCAGTCGACACCGATCAAGGTTAAACTGCAATAAGTTGCTCTATTTGTAAGTTTTAGAGACCCTGCCCTTTGGGAAATTGTTGGAAAAAGACTTCAACTGCTAGGTAAGAATGATTTATCCAAGGATTGTAGTAAATGTAAATACATTGTTCTTTACCCTACCTAGGTTAGATAAGACGGAAAGCATTGGATCGGGATTGCATGAGTTGTACCAATTGACCTGAACTGTATATAGAAGTAGTACATGTAGGACTAGTAGCTTTTAATATCATCTCCCTCCGAAGAACCATCAAGGTCTAGATGAGGACAATGACTAGGATTATGATAAAATGTTCCCCCAAGTTTCTCAATCATCTTGCATCGTTCCTCCATTGTGAATGCATTATCAATTCTCCCTAAACCCTTTTGTGCAGATTGTGTTAAGTTGGTATTGAGGGCCCAAACACCACCACTGGAAGGCCAGCCGACATATAGAACTGATGCATCTCGTTCTTTGTTCCGGTATTTCCGCCCATAGCGTAGTTTGTGGTCAGGATCACGAAACCAATACGCTCCAAGCTGGCGCAATTTGGCGCAGTGTGCTTCCTCATTCTCAGGGTTATCCGGTTTGTCGGATGGCTCGAATCGGTCAATCCCTAAGAACTCAAGCTCCACTACAGAGCAGAGACGCGAGTAGAAACCACCTTTGGCTGGCCATCCGTATACAACGCCGCCTACACTACCGCCAAATGAGGATCTGGGAAACCATGTGAAGCCAAAGTCACCGTTCCACCCGCCTTCTGTCAGCATTGGGGAAATCTCTCGGTTTGATGAAGGAAAGAGAAGTTCTTGTCCAGGTTCGTGAATAGCGTAAGAGAATTTGAGAAGAAAGGATATTAACATAAACAAGGCGTGTGTGAACATTGAATCAGGTTGTTGATGAGATGAGGAGATAACATATGCAAGAGTTCCATTGCTGATACTCAAAGAGGGGTAAATATATTCTCTAGGAACATCAGAAAATCCAGTCCCGGAGTTACGTCACAATATGTTATCTTTATCTCGTTGGTAGTGGCTATGTTGGTTATGCTTGAACTTCCAAGAAGTAGTGAATGTTTCTAGAAATAGAATGGCAAGGCAGACAAGTAATAGGAAAAAGAAAACATGGCATGACTACTGGTTAAATTGAATTAATCAGATTATTCAGAACTAACGTTACTGCCAAGCCGGTGTTGGTTATGCTCTTCAAGAAGCAGCGAGTCAAATTACCTTCCGCTTCCCCGCCCGACCCTTTGAGGATCTGCCTTTCGAAAAGAACAAAAAGGAAAAGGGACTTTAACGAAAGCTTCATCTGCTGAATGCAAACCATTGACTCAAGAAGAATGTAACGGAGAGTTAAACTTTGTTCTATTTGCTTTGTGGAAAGCTGTGAAGGGAACAAAACGTCTCTATTGAAATGCGAAGTTCAGTTCACTGCAGCATATTGTCTTGTCACACTGACTTGTGCAAAAAGCTTATAGTTTGCTGTCGAATATATATTCGGAACTCGGATGTTTTACGAAATCACAGGTCCCACAATTTAGGAAAAAGCCGACGGAAGAGATCTGAGAGTTGATGGTTGCATTAAAAATCTTAGTCCAAGCTCCAATCGAAGTTGTCGTTCAACGGCCAAGTCCTCGTACAACCTCGTTTAGCCTCGCTCCACCTCGCTCCGTCTCGTTTATCGTCAACACCAACCACGGTAGATGCCGAAATCCCCATACATTCGTGGCAATTCTGCATCATGATCAAGATGCCAAGATCTATCAACGTCAATTCGAGGCTGAGTTGAAATTAACTATCCACTTGAACGTTTTCTGTCAAGATCATCCGAGGTATATATATGTCGTGTCGCAGAAGGTTGATGATGGATAGTAATACACTCGTTTCTTCAATTGCACTCTACTTCGTTGACTCTCATTAATTCTTCAATTTCTCGCTATGGTTCGTTCTTTCGCGGTAGCTTTGCTACTGCACACCACCCTTGTTCTTTCCAAAGCAACCAAGAACCCGATCATCTACGCCAACAATGACACTATTACTCTTTCGTCCAATGGTTCCAAGGCTGATATCGTAGTTCTCGACTACGGCTACAGCGTCGAAGGCCATCCCACCTTTGAAGTTGTTTCCCGCTCAGGCGACACCTCTGGATTCGAGCTCACATTCGCCGAGTCCAAGGCCGCCCTAAATGCCTACATGGTAAGTCACCAAGATATTCCAACTAACTTCTCAGCTAACACACAGTACAGAGCGACGGCCCTCTTCCTCTCGCCGCAGCAATGGAAACCTATCGCGTGAACAAATACAACATCTCCACGCCCGGTCTCACCACCAACCGTCTAATCCAAGGCGCCTTCCGCTACCAAAAACTCAGCCTTTCATCAGCCGGTGACCTTAAGCTCCGACGCATCGGCGTGAAGCCAACCGTTCACACCACCCCTCTTACGGAACTTCCTGGATCTTTCGAATGCTCTGACGCCGATCTCACTCGTATTTGGCATACCGGCGCTCGAACTGCTCAACTTACCGAAATCCCTAAGGATACTGTTCCTGACTTTTGGCAAGTTACTGACGAGGGTTCTTTGGTCGAGAGCGCGGCTCCTCAGGCGTTGAGCGGTGCTGGTGTTGCGCAGGCTACCAGTTATGAGGTTGACTTTGAGGTTAACCCTTTGACCGGAGAGTTCGTCTTTTCTGTTTTATCTGATACGTTGAACGACGCTGTTTTGATCACCTGCAATGTTGAAACTGGTGTCATTTCAACGAGCACTTCTGCTTCTGGCACGATTCCCAAGGCTGCCAACGTCACGGTCGGAGAGTGGCTCTCTGTCCATGCCAGAGTCAACATGACGGATATTCGAGTGTCTATCAACAACCAGACCGCTCTCAACTTCATTCAAACCGACAAATTCTACGGTTCCTTTGGTCTCGGTGCACCACTCGGTCACTCAGCTTACTACCGCAACCTCCGCGCCACAACCCTCGAAGGCGAAGAGATCTACTCTTCCAGTCTCACAGACCGATCTTTCCTCGATGACTTCCTCATGGGTAACAACCCTCTCGACACAATCGTCGACGGATCACGACGAGATCGCATCGCCTATGCAGGAGATCTCGACATCGCAATCTCATCCACCTTCGCTAGTACCTATGGAAAGTCCTTTGTCGAAGGATCTCTCGATCTTGTAGGATCATACCAGACAACAGCTGGCTTCTGGATTCCCAATGCCAAGATTCAACAAGCACCTCTCCCTGCACCTCTGCCTGTCAACATCACCGGTCTTATCGGCTATTCCTTCAACTTGCTCAACGGCCTGGCTACCAACTACGAAGTCCTCGGCAACGTGTCATTTGCCAAGGAATGGGCACCTCGTGCCGTCCAAATGCTGGACTGGGCTCACGAGCAGCTTGTCGGTGGCCTTTTCACTATCGATGATCCTTCTCTCACCGGGGATTGGAACTATTACGATCCTCCTCAGACGGGCGCTAGTACCAAGTTCAACGCCCTGTACGCTTATTCTCTGCAGCAAACCGAGAAGCTTCTCAAGGCTGGTGGTGTGAACACAGGCAAGTACCAGTCTCGTCTTAAGAAGCTTCGCAAGGCTGTTCACAAGCAGCTTTGGAACGAGACTATGGGTGCATACGTCCTCAGCAATGAGATCACCACTGGTTTCTCTCAAGATGCGAACGCTCTTGCTATCTTGGCTGGTATTCCCCAAGCCAATGGCGTTTCAGCGAAGTCTTTGCTGTCTACCATGGAAGCAGAGCTTCAACTCCTCGCTGGACCCCTCGCTTTCAGCAACAGCACTGCTGAGTCTGGCTTTGCCCAGAAGATCAGCCCCTTCTCTTCAGCATACCACCTCCGTGCTGCCTTCGAGTCCGCTGACGAACACGCCATCCGTCTCCTTCTCAAGACCCTCTGGGCACCAATGGCAAACCCCTCCAACGCCAACTACACCAACACTTTCTGGGAGACCCTCGAAGCCGACGGTACACCCGGTCTGGGAATTATGACCTCCCTCTGCCACGGATGGGCCGCCGGTCCTACCGCTGAACTCAGCAAGCATGTTCTCGGCGTTCAGCCCACCAAGGCTGGGTTTTCCGAATGGAAGGTTCAGCCTATGCTTCTTGGACTTGAGTGGGCAAAGGGTCGTGTTCCTACTGAGAAGGGTACTATTGAGGTTGAGTGGAAGCTTGTCTCTGATCTTTTGTATATGAAGGTTCAGGTTGTGGGTGATAAGGGAACTAAGGGAACTATTTATCTCCCTGAGAATCTTCCTGTTGCTGTGAAGGATAGTGTTTTCGAGGTCAATGGGAAGACTGTTAAGAAGACTAGCTTCTCTGTCAAGAAGGGTGAACAGATTGAGATTGTTCAGACCAGGAGATAGAATAGGTGATCATCTTGTCTCATCAAGGCCCTGTTACCAGCCCTCTCTTGGTCGTTGTAATCTGCCAACGCCCTGATGAAGCCATCTGTGGCCTTGTTAGTTGGCATCAGGATACGCATTTGCCCCGGCTTACTAGGTAAACTTGAGAAATCTAGTTTAATGATATGTAGATAGATAGATATTACAGAAGATAGTCCAGTCTTGCAACTGCCATTTCTTCGGCCCACGTCGCATCAACCATATTCTCAATCAGCAGGTTCCCACCCATAACTTCTATCTAGACCGGGTCCATCTCCTTCAGATTCTGCCAAAAACTCCATCCACTCATTAACAGCCTCGGTAGCACGCTCCACATCAAATGCACCCGGCCACCCATGATCGCGATAAATCTGCCTCAGATACTGGATATCCAAGTCCGTTCCCCAGTCCTCCGTCTGTGCATCAACTTCCATCCTAGCAATCCTCCCCTCACGCTCAGGTACGTGCTCCACCTCTCTAGTAATCCTTCCCTTTCCAGGAATAAGTTTCAGAGATCTATACTCCTCCTTGAGCTTTTCAAAGAATTCCTCCACTGGCACTGAACTCAGCATGTCAGCCCTGTTCATATCCTCAATGATTTCGCAATCGTTGACAAGCAGATAAAAAGTCCGACCGTAACTCTCAAAGCCTAGAGAAAAACAGAACACGTCGCTAGGGTCCTGTTTGTCTTCGGTAGACCAGAATTCCTGATCCATGGCATCATATTCTTTATGGTATTTTATATCCTCCTGGGTATAGGCTGTGAGATCTAAAGGTCTGGACTTATAGTGGATATGATCTCGACATTCATTGCTGAAGTAGGGCAAATGACGGATGACTTCAATGGCGTAGTCTGATTTGAAGTGATTGTATGATTCGGGTGTAATATGTGGCCAGCCGTTGGGTGGAGGGATTTTGAGATGAGCTTTGTTGAAATGGAGGGTTGTCAAGAAAGTGTAAAAGTCGAGGAATAGCGCGCCGAGTTCTTGGGGTGTTAGACGTGGCTCCGCTTCTTCCGATGAATAGTCGGATTCATCATCGGATGGAGGTGGTGTAGGTAAGTCGTCGTGATCAGACATTGTGATGAGAGCCCGTGGTGAAAATGTTGATGGTCCGAGGATGGGAGAGGAAGGCGCATTTATATCTCAATTGCGACGTCTTCTGCCTGGAACCGTACATGCCCGAGCGCGCTGCTGCCTTCAGTGCTTACAGGGGAGATCTATTAGCGCCTCGTCGCTGCTGAATGTCACTGGAGGAAATTGGGTAATTAGCGCTCGCTTACAGGGGCCAAATGCGACATGCGACGATGGAACCAACAGAGCGACAGACACATTGCAGGACAAACAATATTAACTGATCAAAAATTCATTATCCAAAACTCATAAACTCTATCCTATCCTAAACGCCAATCCCAAGATCCCTCCTAGATACCGCTATTAGGATCAATCTTAGCCGTAATACAATTATTCTCAACCCAACCACCCTGCTTCCCTCCCTTGGCCGAACAATTACAAGAATCAATCGGCACCTTCATATACCGCATACACTCATCATAATCCGCCTTCCACAAACATCCTTCATTCACCGAGAACAGCAACTTAAAGTGATATCCAGTGGAAGGCGTCTTTTTACCTTCGAGCTTGTCGTTACTCCAATAGTATCCGTTATCCTTGTTCTTGCTCACCACGTCCCGACAGAAAGACTCGGCGGCGTAGGTGATGGCTTCGTAGTTGGACTTTTGTCCTGAGCCGTAGCAGTGCTTGATGTTCTGGCTTGCGTCGGGGGAGTCTAGCGTTGGGGTGGGGCTGGGTGTTGTGCTGGTTGTTTTGGTGTTTACCCATGAGGCGCATTCTGAGTTGGTTACGCAGGCGTCACCGTGCTGGCCTGTACCGAGATTACATTGGGTGTATGTCGCGGTAGAAGCACAAGAGCTGCCATCAGGTGTTGAGATAGACAGAGCAGGGGCGTTGGTAAGAGTAGGAAGATCCGTCAGTTTGATGGGAGCTTGAGTGGTAGTAGTAACCTTATCCTCATCGTCAGAAGTAGCCCTGGTAGATGTCGCAAAGGTAGTAGACTCCGCAGACGTAGTAGTCTCCGAATCAAGAGGACGATCACACGAAAGACCCGAGCTTCCATCTCGCTTCTGAACATACGACCAATCCCAAGCTGGCTCAGGAATCTCCCAAGAGCGAGTAGCAGAGTTCATGTTGTTGAAGCGTCTGTTGAAACTAGCGAGATCCGTTTTCCAAACCGCGGGATCCTGGCCCTTGATCTTGGCAGCAGCAGCCAAGTCCGTCTTCAACTTGGCGAGAAGCTTCGTCTTCGCATTTACAACCTCGTTGTTCAGCGACCAGGCGTCAGTTCCCTTGAAGCGGGTCTGCATGAAGGTCTTGTACCGGTCGGCGAAGGACCAGAGGTTGTTCTTGACTGCGGCATCGTTCTTGCAGCCCTTGGCGTCGTCGTCGATGTCCTTTCTATATACAAGTTAGAACAAGGTCTCAGCAAGAAGGGTTTGTACATACAGTCGTGCGTAGATTCGTGTGTTCTGTCGGACCATGGCTTCGATGGCCTCTGGAGCGCTGAACATCTCAATACCAATGGCCATCCTCTCGAGTAGGTCAAGCTTCTTCTCGATTCTGTCATAAGCTGTCGTGTCCTGGGTGGAAGCCTTGACATCCTTGTTCTTGTTAGTCCACGAATTGGCCTGATCCCTGACCACAGTAGGAGAGGCGACGAAACCCTAGAATTTGTTAACATGACTTCACCAAGAAGCGGATTAGTATCTTACCTTTGCATCGCCGTTCGTCCATTGATCCATACCGATAAAGTCATCCAGATACATGGCATCGGTGACCATAACTTTATCAGCAGTATTCTCCACGGATCCAGGATAAGCATCAAAGACCTTCTGGAGAAGGTTATTTTTGCTGTTCTGGCCAGCACCGCCGTAGTACTCCATATCCTGACAATTGATCTTGTTGCGAGAGCCACCGGTGGTAGCACCCTTGACAGCAGGGGCGTTCTTGTCGATGATCGCCCTGAAGAAGTCCAACAGCATACTCTTCTCGTAGACATGATCAATAGAAGGTCTATCGCTCCCCTTCTGGATATCACCAGAGAAATCGGCAAGGTATGTCGCAGCGTCTAGGTTACCCCGCAGAAGAGGTAGGCACTGAGCGTCGATGGTAGTGAGCCACCACCTCTTAATGGCTTGAAGAGGGGAGTTCTTGGGGAGAATGTCACCCTCGTTCTTCAAGACAGTAGCTCCACCTGGATACTCGGGGAACTCGGGCATGACAGCCAACTTACAGCCACCCACGTTAGGAGGAGCCTTTCTGGGACCTCGTTTCTCAAGACCGATAGCTCGTCGCTCAAGAATCTCGGGATCGGCTTCGGACACTAGCTTGCGCTTACACGTCGAACAGCTCTCGTCCGAAGGCCCACAGGCAGCGGCTGATGAGGTGGTGGTGGTTCCAGTAACGCTGCAGCCGGTGTGGGTAGCTGTGCAGGTTGTAGAGCATTCGGGGGTGATTGTGGCGCCAGCTGGGCCGGTGTAGGTAGTGCAGGCGACGAAGCAGTCGGTAACGGTGGCGGTCTCGGTACAAGATGTGGCGGTAGAAGTAGGCTCGTCGTCATCATCTTCATCCTCATCCTCGTTGTCATTGTTGTCGCCATTGTTACCACCGCCACTGCTGCCACCGCCGCTGCCACCTGGACCGTTACCTCCACCGCCGATGATACCACCACCACCATTGTCATCGTCGTCGTCATCATCATCATCATTGTTGCCGCCGCCGCCTCCACCATTGTCATCATTATCGTCATTGTCGTCGTCGTCCTCATTGTTACCACCACCACCGTTGTCTCCACCGTCATCATCGCCGTCATCACCATTACCACCGCCAGTGCCAGGAGCGGCGGTAGTAGTAACAGGAGCAGGGTTCAGAGTGACACCTGGACCATCAACGGGCGCAGTGGTAACAGGAGCGTCATTACCAGCGTCGGTGGTGGGAACAGCTTCAACGGTAGAAGGGCCGTTGTTGTCTTCGGCAGGCTCGGTAGTGGCAGGAGGAGCATCATCAGTCTCAGAAGGTTGGTCTCCGTTGACAGAAGTCTCATTCTCGACGGGAGGAGTGTTGTCAGGGCCTGGAGCCGTAGTCTCGTCGGCATCATTGTCGGGAGAGCCGGCGGTAGTCTCATCAGGGTTGCCAGGAGCCCCAGCAGTGGTCTCAGAGTCCGCAGGCGCGGTGTTGTCTGGAACAGCGACAGTGGTTTCATCAGCACCGCTACCAGGCGAGCCAGCAGTGGTCTCATCAGGGTTTGTGGGAGCACCAGTAGGAACACCGTTCTCATCAGAAGAGACAGGCTCAGGCTGACCAGGAGCACCGGTGGTCTCAGGCGAGTCGCCACCAGGAGCCTGAGTAGTCTGATCACCGTTACTGGGGACATCAGATTGCTCAGGTACGGCACCAGTAGTCTCAGATCCGTCACCATTGCCGGCACCGGGAGCTTCAGTGTTGTCACTTACAGCACCGGTGGTGACAGGAGAGGAACCATCATCGGGGCCAGGAGCGCCAGCAGAGGTCTCTTGACCTCCAGGAACGTTGGTCTGGTCGGGTGAGTCTGGAGAGCCAGTCTCACCAGAGCCAGCAGTAGTAGCATCAGGCTGTCCCTGGGTGACATCGGGGGAGTCGGTGGAGTCACCGTTTCCGGGAACAGCACCGGTAGGAACGGCACCATCAACGGTGGTCTCGCCGCTGCCGTTGCCATTACCACTGCCGTTTCCGTTGTCTTCAGAGCCGGGTGTCTCTACAGGAGAGTCGGTAGAGTCACCACTGCCTGGAGTGCCTTGGGTGGGAACGGCGCCATCGACAGTAGTCTGGTTGCTGCCGTTGCCGCCGTTTCCATCGCCATTGTTGTCACCAGAGCCGGAGCCAGGTGTTTCACCAGGGACGTCAGTGCCGGTCTGAGTAGCAGCGACACCATCAGCGAGGCTGGAGCCATCAGAGGAAGGAGATCCACCGTTACCGTTGCCACTGCCATTGCCGGCATCACCGGTAGGCTGACCATTGGCACCAGTCTCGGGGAGCTGAGTAGCATCACCATTGTCATTGCCGTTGCCAGAGCCCGAGCCAGTGCCGGGAGTCTGGGTAGCGTCACCGCCAACACCAGGAGCAGTGGCATCACCACCAGCACCCTCAGTAGCATCGCCAGTCTGAGGGAGCGCAATGGCGTCACTACCGGCCTCGGTACCGGTTCGGGTGGCAGCGACACCATCAGCCAAGCTGGATCCATCTGAAGAAGGAGATCCATTACTGCCGTTGCCGGGGCCGGAGCCGCTACCGTTGTCGCCATCGTCAGGCTGACTAGGTGAGTCGGTAGCGACACCATCGGCGCCAGTGGGTGATCCAGAGACACCGACACCGTCAGCATCAGAAGCTTGACTAGCCTCTGGTACTCTGGTAGTCTCATCAGGAGAGACAGGATCGGCGGTCACATCGCTTTGGGGAAGGCCAGTGGTCTGAGTACCTGAACCTTGTGTGAAGGTAGGCACTGGGCCTTCCTCATCATCACCGGAACCAGACCCTTCCCCGGAGCCAGAGCCGGAACCGGAGCCGGAGCCATGTGTCTCAACAGCACCCGGTTCTGTAGAAGCGATCAAAGTTGCAGCCTCTGAAGAAGGAAGATCATAATCATTGGAAGGAGGAGGAGCATAATTGTTTGGTGGAGGGGGAGGGTAGTAACTATTGCCGGAAAGATCTCTCGCGGGCTTGCAAGGACTGCCCAGAGCGCCTGCGCTCCAGAGAGCCAAGAGCAAAGAACGTTTCATTTTGAAGTAAAAAGAATGTATGAGTCAAGAAAGAATGACTTGAGTAAGGGACTCAATAGAGAAAAGACTGTACTTCGAATGAATGTGATGTCGCAAATTGAGGGCGTTTCTATGTCTATAATATACAACATCGGGACTTTAGAAAATACACCGACATCCTGGATGAATTGCAACACCAGCATTTAGTCGCATCCTTGACCATGTCGGCATCGCCATGTTGGAAAGATCGTAAGCAGGTCTATTCACGGGAGATGAGCGGATCAGCGGAGCCATCCACTCTACAGTTATCTCAAGGCTGTATTCTAGAAGAGCACCAGTAACGGATATGAAAATCCGATACTGAGTGTCACTGCATGAATACAGTCAGCTCTAGGATTCAGTCCCACCACGTCTCGTTTTGAAACGAGGCTCTGAGATTAGAGGGGACAATAGAAATCCTTCAGAAGGAATCTAGCGCTAAACTAATCCTGCTTCAGTGTAGTCGCGCGCGCCAATGTCATCATGGTGGATGTGACTAGCATGCGGTGAGCCAGTAGTCAGCCCTAGCGGGCATATCCGATTTAAGGGTCCTACATCCACCCTCAACTCTGCGTGCGTTTATCGTAGATCTTTTCACTTTGTTTCACATATACCGTCTTGTCCTTTTTGTGAGACGTGCGCACTAGGTCTTTCCTTGCACCGCAGTTCAGCGGCTCGGAATTTTCGCAAAGCAGGTTTCTTTGTTGCATCATAGGAAAGGTCAATCGCCCCCACTTCCATCCTTTGTCCTTTCCAGGCCAGCCAGGATACCATTCTCTCCCAAACACCATTCTTCTCACATCGATCCCAACATCATCAATCATGTCTCAGAACCCAGAATATGTGTATTGCACCATCTGTGGTATGCTCCTTGAGGACGACTGCATCGTTCTACGAGGCCCCCACTGGCCAGACGCCAACGCTCGCACAGTCACCGACCAAGAAATAACCCGCTACACGGGCGAAGCAGACAGCTGCTACGGTAAAATCCACATCCTACCCGACCGTGAGCGCATCTACCCTCAAGAAACAACCGACGAGGATGACGAGCATGTCGGGGACGGCCCTTCTGCCAAGATGTACCATGGCATCCACCCAGCCTGCGAAGATCTCGCCAATCGCGTCATCGCAACCTCTCCCAATGCTAAAATTAGTGGCGTCGGGGATTTGTTCCTGACGCTTGAGCGACGCTGTGCAAGTTATCACTCTCAGAATGGACGTCAGAGGTCGCTTCGGAGGCGTAGGGATGATAATTTTGTTCCCCCCATTTTCAACGAAGACAAGAATGCCTTCACATACGATGGATATTACGTTCCGGTGAATTGTATCGACCAATGGGGTGATGAATGGGCAGGATGGGTAAGTTCAGCCCCCCACACTGTTGATCTACATATGTACTAACAGTATCACAGTGGGATGAGGATCCCGTCAACATCCCTGACCTTACCACCCGTCTCATCTCCAACCTCGAGAAGGCACCCGAGTCGAGCAGCAGTCAGAAACCCATGGATGATACCCCCAATGAGATCAACGACCACATCCGCGGTTTTGTGCAAGGTCCCCTTCCGTTGGAATGCACCTACCTAATGCCTCAATCCCAATGGGCAGAAGTTTTCTTCCGTATTCCTTTCCTGTGGGATCTTGACATGGAGATCATCCGCGAGAAGACAGGTTCCAGCAAGGAAGATCTCGAGAAGTGGAACTGGGAGAAACTCACTCGGCAGATCATGTGCCCTGTGCCATCCATGGCCGATGCTGAGGATGAGGAGGATGCGTGGGATCATTCCAAGGTTGGACTTGAGGATATCCCGGGTGGGTTGACCAATCGGCGACGGATTTGGCAGGTTCTCGAAGAAATGCGCCCGGAGACTGAACTACGGGGTTAGGTTTGAAGTAGATTGACGCTGAGAATGTGAACACGGGGTTACGGGTTGTACACATGGGCAGGGTAGGAGGATTCTGTGTATCTGCATTAGTGATACTCAGCCCCACGGGAAAAACTACAGATTGTAGAGAACAGATTAAACCTTACGCAGCTTATACACAGTTGACATTTGCTATCCATAGGATTCCGTCTTGCTTAGGCTCAGTTGAACAAAATGGTGTTGCTACGCATGTCGTGACCCACAATGCTGTTCTAAGATACAAGGAGGCATTCAGCAAAACACTGAACTATTAACACGATTATTTATTCTCACGCTTGTTTCATTCGAGTCTTGTAAGGCAAAAACGCAGATGTCGTGGTGATACTACACTGTATGCTCTCCACGGCCAAATCCGCTGGCCCCTCTATTCAACTTGTTACCACGATGCCGCCCCCAATCGACCAGGTTCATCCCAACTCTCCAAATCCCATACTCCGCCATCGTCAGCTCAATGCTCATCGAGAACTTTTGATCTGCAGTCATCCCAAGGCTGAAACACCTCCACCTGTCAGGATAAACCTAGTTCTCTATCACAACGGCGTTCAAAACAGCGCTGCCTTAGGGCGTTAGAAGAATTGGGCATAAGAGACGAAATAATTTGGTCGCATTGTGCTAGCTTAGACTAGCAGTTAGGCTACTTTATTTTGGTAGCCTAAGCCTTAGAGGACGATTCTTCTGTTACCCACCTGCGCTGTAAAATCTAGACAGCGATTGACCAGGGCGCAATACCACGTCGGCCCCCAAATCCTTCCGATCAAGTTGAAACAGCGGAAATGAGCGACAGCGCTGCATTGTTCCCTAACGGCACGGAGCATTTAATTGTGGAAACAACCTTGTTTCATGATCGACGGGTGGAGACTCGTTTAATTAGCCCCATGTCAGCTTATCGACTTGGCTCCATACCCTGGCTTACATCTGGACAGCAGCATATTATATCCAGCATGGCTCGCAAAAAGACATATCGTGTAATTGACTCACTACGCTCTTTACCTGACAAATCCTCAAAATGGTTCCTTCATGGATTCTTCTTTTCGGTCT
Source organism: Fusarium coffeatum (assembly GCF_003316985.1). Classification (NCBI taxonomy): domain Eukaryota; kingdom Fungi; phylum Ascomycota; class Sordariomycetes; order Hypocreales; family Nectriaceae; genus Fusarium; species Fusarium coffeatum. The sequence continues at coordinate 54,511 of NW_022157851.1, read as the reverse complement.
TTCCCTCATCGCCCCCACGCTCGCAGATGAATGCCAGCCCGAAACATGGCGAATGGCAGCACTTTCCAGCTCAGGCAGTATAAACTGTCGCATGAGCGAAGTCAGTGGTGCCAAAGTCGATCCCAAGACTTGTGCCACCTTGGCCAAGAAATGGGATATTTCTGTTGAGAAGTTTTACGAGTTGAATCCCCGCCTTGAGGATTCTTGCGAGAATGTCCGTCCCAAGATTCGATACTGCGTTGATGGATGTAAGTCATCCGAGTGAGGGGATGGGGTGTGTACTGACGTGATATGGGTAGTTGTTGAGCCTCTTCGTGCTTATGATGGCATGTGCGGACCTCAGAATAAGAACGCTACTTGTGTCGGAACGGATAAGCAGTGCTGCAATAAGAAGACTTGGACTTGTGGTGACAGCGAGTGTGTTACGATCTCTCTCCCCATTTTTCCTATCGCTAACATCTTACAGGGAGGACTGTACTGTGAACTGCTACGAGGGAAACTGTTACTAAGTTAGATGGGATATCGGAGTTTTGGATAATCTTTTCTTGATGTAGTTTGCTGATTAATGAGGCTTGTTTATCTGAATTCTTGTTATCGCTGAATATAAACTGACCATACAATCGCTATTGCCCGATCCTGTGACGAGTCACCAAATTAGCCCTCACACGGGCGCATGTGATCATGAGCTCTTCGACGCTTAAAAGGGGGAACTGCACTCCAAGTATTTCCAATTGCCGACACCAGGAAAACATGAACCATATTTCAAAACATCTCATGGAGTAATCCAATGGACTGCGACCCCCATTATCTTTAGCAAGATAATCGGGCTTCCCAATGCTGAGTAGCCAATAAGCAATCACGATGTGGCCGTGTTCGGACGCATACGAGAGAGGTGTACGTCCCTGATCGTCCTTGGAATCGAAGATGTTCTGTATCTCGATCCGGGTGAGCAGATAGTGGACAGTCCAGACTGTTCCCGCACGACAGGCAGCGTGGAGCGGTGTCCCGCCCGAATCGCGGGGATCGCTGAACGTAATAAATTGTTTGGCGCTATCGGCGATGGCGATGAAGATGTGGAGGGTTTCGTCGGTGGCGGCGGCCCTGTTGAGAGGTCCCGGCATGTTCGGTGGCCCTGGTTATCGCAGACGGTTAATAAGTGAAAGCGATGGTGATGGAATGACTTACCGATGGTCCAGTCGAAGAACCTGCGCTGTGCATCGACGAGGACTCTGACAATGCCGATATTCCACTTCTCTGTGATAGCCGCGGACAAGAGCCTAGACCCCAAACCGTTTGAGTTGAGCTCGTCGTATAGGTGAATGAGAGAGTAGAAGTCGTCTTTGTTACCCGATTTCCCGACTTTCAGGATATGTTCCTCCAGGGGATCCACGCCGTGGCCGGTAAGGTTAGCACGGCGATCACTCTAATCATTCCGGTGCCTTTCGTCATGGCGGCGCGTCAATTCTTGCCGATTGGTCGATTGCGGGTCTGACATTTTGATAATTGTAGATAGATGCTGATAAGCTTAGCGTGCTGATGATGTTTGATGTTGATGAAGGAAGAAAGAAAAGAAGGGCTGGTGTTGTGGTGACGGGATGTGCCTTGATAACCACCGTCGCGCCTGCCTCTTGGACCAGGCAGCAGGGTCCATGACATAAGAATGAGCCCCCGACAGCATAAGAGACGAAATAATTTAATCACCTGATTCCAGCTTAGGCTAGCATTTAGGCTACTTTATTTCTGTAGCCCAAGTCTTAGAGGATATTTCGTCTGACACCAACCTGCTAGGGCTGTACTTGAGACTTGACATTCGATACAAAACATGCAAACTCCAATTGTGTTGATTTGAATTGTACGACGTGATGACTGACCTTCAAAAACCTTAAATAGACATGCAAACTCCATCAATTACCCAGTCTTTCCATCCAGACCTCGGACTTACTTCACCTCATCATGCTCCAACCCAGCCTCCTTCGCCTTCTTATCCGCCAACTCACACAAATAAGCAAACTCCTCGCCACTGACTTTACTCACACTCAGTCTCGACTGCTTAAGTAACTGCATCGTTTCGAGTGGACCACCCGCCTTGCCTAGCTCTTTCAATTCCTTGAGACCGATGGGAACGGCGAACTTTTTGCGGAATTCGACGTGGACTAAGTCCCAGATTGGTTTTTCTTTGCTAGATTTGGGGTCGTAGTATGGTGCGCTTTTGTCGCGGGCGGTGCCTGAGACTGTTAGTAGATGAGACTGAGGGTGGGTGAGGGAGGACGTACGGTCTTCGGAGTATTCTTTTACGATTTCCATTATACCGACGATACCTGGTTCTTTGCAGTTACTTGCGTAGAAGAAGGCTAGATCACCAGCATTCATCTGTCTCATATTATTCCTCGCTACCAAAGTCAGTCTTCACTCTCACGCACATCCTCAAGTCAAGTGACTCACCAGCATAAGCTCGAATGCCGTCCCACCCTTCAGGTTCTGTTTTGGCCTTGAGATCATCGATTGAAAACTTGACATCGACTCCGTTTTCGATACGGGTCTCTGGTTCGGCTTTCATGAGCCAGTACCATTTTCCGTCGTGCCTCTCGCAATTGGGGTTTGTTGTTGGGATTTCTGGGGATGGGGACAGAGAGCGTGAGCCAGCGTCAGAATCTTGTTTCTTTGCAGCCTTCTTTGGTTTGGTTTCCTTTGGTTCTGATTTGGTGGCTTTTGGTGCCGGGCTGCTCTTCTTGGGTGTGGGTTTGGCTTGTTTGGGTGAAGGCTTGGGCTTGTCATCTTTCTTCACTGCTGGCTTTGATGTCTTCTTTGGTGGGCTCTTCTTGGTGATAGGGACAGGTTCAGACTCAGGTTCTGGCTGGCTTTTGGATGCGTTTCTCAAAGATCTTCGCTTTGGGACAACATCTTCGGAAGATTCCCGGGCACTTCTCTTTCTTGGAGGCATGGTTGATGTGGTGTTTTGTGCTGTGATGTGAATTGTTGAGATGCGAAATGCTGGTAGTTGCTCTAAGGAGTACAGAGGACCGACCAAACACGCGACGCGTTCAAGTGAGGCTGGTGAGCGGATCAGCCACAATCGACGTTACTGAGCCACACTTTGGGTGATGAGGAACGGGTGCAGGGTAAAGCGACGCTCTCCCAACACGACGTTGGCAGTTCTCTGCAACTATTGATTGCGAAATGGTATTACACTTTAATACTGGGATCAACACAATTGACCTAATTTTCCTCTTTCCCCAAATACTATGCTCGTTCCCCTTTCATTCCTAGACATTGTATAATTATTATGTTTGACGTGATCTTGTTTTGCATCCAGTTTGCGTCGGGCGGTCGCACATGAGGTCACAGCTATCAAAAAGACACAACACTATAAAAGTCATAATCTCATGAATTAATCTCTAAATCAGATCCCAAATAAAACGCCAAAACAATATTCGACCGAAATTTATCACTCAGTCGCCCAATCTTGTCCCCTCAAAAAGCTGTCCACCACAGTGTCTCACTCTTAACCCACTCATCCGTCCTATTCCCACGCTCCTTGATCTCATTCAAACTCTCCACCGCGCGCTCATGCTGAGCTTTTGCATATGTGTATTGTTGTCGCATCATATAATATGTCATATAATATGTAGCTATTCATTTATTAGTCGGATAGAATTGAAGATGTAGGGACTGTGGTGCGTACCTGCTGCTGTTGCGACGAGTGCTGCTGTGGGTAATGATTTAGCGGCCCTGGCAGTAAATCTGGGGGCTGCTGGCTTTGGGAAGTCAAAGCGGGGAAGAGCTGATCCGCATGAATTTGTTGTCATTTTGGTTGTTTGTGTAATTGTTGAGCAATTGAAGTTGTTTGTTGTGATGTAGTTGCTTGATATGAATGTTGATACTGAATACAATTGAACGGTGGTGATCAATTCATTTATATTCTCTGGTGTTCGGATTCTCCCGCTACTTGATCATGTCATATTAGCTCACGGGCAGTTTACAGTGGGTCACCTCGAACGGTCGCTCTGCTGAACGTGGCGTGATTCAACTGCTGACATTCCCCGGGACAAAACACGGCCTCCAAACCGGGTGATGTTGGTCTGAGGTCGCTTTTAAAGTTGCTCGTCATTTGTTTTAAGTTTGGCAGGCAGATCGTAGATCTATAAAATGTGGCGTGGTGCTATCGCGAAATTTCCCGGCGCGGAGAACTGCGACACTTCAATTGAGACTCGCCGCTCTTGGTGTCTTGTCGCGAAGCCATGAGATGGATCAGATCATGCAGGATCAGAGCAACAGCGAGCGACTCAATTGGAGCACATTTACGCGTTTAGAAGTAATTATTACCATGAAAATGATTGACTCTAACTAAAGCTTAGATGATTGATGGGGAAATGACTATACAATTAAATGATTGGCCCAAATGGCATCTCGAATGACCTCTCAGCTCAACACAACCAATGTCTACTCCATATGCTTTGCAAACCACTCCAAAAACACATCCGGATTCTCCTGAAAGTACGTATACCCCTTCGCCCTAACCGTACCCTCCACCCAAAGCAACTTCTTATCCTCCACACCAAGTCCATCATACATAGTCTGCACATCCTCCTCCTTTGTCAAAACATCATCCTTCACCGAATAAATAAACGTCGGAACCTTGACACTCCCCATAACAGGAATAGGCGACATTTCATCAATGTCGAAACTCGTCTCCATTTTGATCATCGTGTTGACTTGGTCGAATTTGTCGTCCAGGCCATACATGCCCAGTGCTTTCTCGACGAAGCAGCGGTAGGAGAGAGGTTCGGGGACGAGAAGACAACGGATGTCTGAGAAGATTTCGGGGCGACGGTCCATGGCGAAGAATGTGGCGATACCGCCTAGACAGCGACTGAATAATCCGACCGTCATATCTTTGAGATCATCTCGACTCTTCACATACTGCATCGCCCCAACAACATCCCTACTCTCCAACCGACCATTCCCGGTAACACCACCATTAGCACTCCCACTCATCCCCGAGTTCCTCATATCATACGTGAGGACATTATACCCCGCATCATGCAAGATCTTCAAGTCCGGAATAAAATTCAACTCAAAGTTATTGCCAGTGGCGTCACCACCGAGAAATGCCTTCCATGGCTCAATATGTAGGGGATAGCCGGAGCGGGTGCAGCGGAGAGGATGGTTGGCGATTATAAGCTTGGTGGAGCCGGGGCAGGGAATGTACCATGCTTCGAGGGGTATGCCATCTTCGGAGGGGAAGAAGACGTCCGTGTAGGATAGACCGGCTTCGCTGGGACGGTGGAGGATTGGGCTTGGGATCTTGTTACGGAGGGGGGCGACGAGACTTTGTAGGACGCCTTGGGTTTCTTCGGGAGTCATGGTGAGGATGGAGATTGAGTAAGTGATGAATGAGTATTGTCAAGTAAGTTGTACGCCTTGATTGTTGGGAATTCAAAAAGTTTACTGTCATAATTGATGAGGAGTCGTCTTGTATTAATACGTCGCAGAAGCAGGATCGGAAAGAAAAAGGCTATATGGGAAATTTCCTGTATTGTTTCCCTCTTTTGGATTGTTTCCCTTTTCTAGAAAAGTAAGCTGACATGCATCAAAGGATTTAAACTAAACCATCGAGTCTCACCATCTCGGTCTCAGATCAATTGGATAGGGTCTTACAAAGATTGATTTGGTTCGCTGCGAACATGTGGCGTCGGATGACCGCATAGGCTACTGAGTCTGGACCGGAGTTAAGACGAGAAACAGTCCTACCATTGCTGTATTGCCACCAATAGATGTAGGAATCGGGGAGATGTGTCAGCTTTGGGGGCGGTATCCTGCATACTCGGAATTTCCTGCATCACCGAAGGTATCACCTTCCTGTAAAGGTTTACAATTGCACATTCATTGAATACAAATGACTACCTATTGAAGCCATGCCAAATTCCATTGCTTATTGCTTCAACCCAGAACCTTCCATCCTCCATTTAGATCCTCCCTACTCTACAGAAACAGCCAAAGCCTTCTTAAGCGCATCCGGATTTCTCGGCGTAAAAGTAGCCTTGTACCTCCTAGGCATAGCAACAAGACTAGTAGGATCCAGATTCCCAGTAAGAGGATGACAATCGACATCATCAAACTGCTCAATCTTGACACTGTTCAAAAGTCTCATGTACAAAAGATACAGTTCCCGGTTCGCCAATAGTGAGCCCGCGCACATGCGGTAGCCTACGCCATAGGTGAAAAGTGGTGCGTCGGGTTGTTCGAACCAGCGCTCGGGACGGAAGACTTCGGGGTCGGTCCAGACTTGGTCATCTAAAGATATTAGTACGAGCTGGGTTCGAGGGTAGAAGAGGGGGGACATACCCATATTGCAGGCCCATGCATTGAGGAAGACTACTGTTCCTTTGGGAATTTTAACACCGTCGTAGACGACATCGCGGATTGAAGCTCGTGGTAGAGCAAGGCGAAGAACGGTGTAGTATCGCAATGACTCCTTGACCAAAGCAACGACGTACTCGCACTTCTGATCATCGTTGACATCACACATAGGCTCCTTCTGACTAAACGTCTTTCCAATTTCGGCAACAGCCTTTTCTTGGATCTCAGGGTGTTGACTCAAGTATGCGACGAACCAGGCGACAAGAGTAGTAACTGTATCCAAACCGCCTGAAAGCATGGTGAGACTGATGGATGTGAGTTCATCTTTACTCAGCTTCGCCTCCTTATCCATGATGACGTTGGCTTGAATGCAGGGTTTGTAAGTCCCATTTGCAATTCTCTCATCCAGGCCGTCGTTCAGAGCTGTGAGGTATTTATCACGTCTTTCTCTCATCTCCCTTGCTTTGGCAGAGTGGAAGTTGAATGGGTTTAGACGAAGAAGAGGGATGTAATCTTGCAGATTACCAGTCGTTGATCTGAACCGGCTGATCTCTTCTTCCACGTGTGTGATTTCGGCAAACATGTCGTCCTTTTGACTCTTGAGACGAATACCCCAGTTGAGAGTCAGCGCTAGGGAGAGGGAGAGACGTTGAATCATGGGCATGGGGTCCACGGGGGTCTTGCCACTGTTACCATACTCGACGAGCTCTTTGATAAAGTCTCGAGTTTCGACGTCAAGATGGTCGACGTAGGTTGCTACGGATGGACGGTTGAGAGCTGAGGCAGCGCCTTTGCGACGACGTTTGAGGGAGTCGCTGTAGGGCGAAGTACCAATTGTTGTTCCAGCCGTATCCGAGAGGATCTAAGCAAGTCAGCATGTATCCCAAAAACGCACAATTTATGGGCATACCTTGTGAAAGGTATAAAACTCAGGTCTAGAGCTCAAAGCCTGCGCATTGGCGCCAAAGATAGTTCTCGCAGCAGCAGCACTATTAACCACAACAATCGGAATATTGCCAAGCTGAATCTGATAAACCGGGCCATATTTCTTGGCCCACTCGCGATATTTCTCCGAAGCATTGACTTTAATATCGCGAATATTGCCGATTAGTGGTAAACCGGAGGGACCGCGGAGATGGCTGATTCGTGCATTGCTGCGGATGATTTCGTTGATGAAGACGTAGATCAAAGGTGCTATGAAGAGCGTTATCAGGAGGGATTGGCCTTTGTTCTCTTGCACCTGGTGGGTGAGGGATAGAAGGAGGTTTGCGATTGTCATCTTGTACACCTTCAAGAATCTGTCTCTCGAATAAGCTTGAGTAGAAGAGAGTGGTGTTGATTAGATTGTTGGATTGCTGACTGGCTGGTTCATTTATACCAGGACAAACTCAAGCTTCACAGTTACACTAGCAAGCCACCATCGTTACCCCACACATTAGCGTTGGGATCGACGGTCGAGACGTTTGCGGGTCTAGAACAGCCATCTCGGAAACTCGGAACCATTCCGACGTTTCCTCAGTCAAAACCCCTCATATACCCACACTCAATCACTTTCGCTCGGAACTTGTTTATTCATACTTACAATGGACGAAGTGCAAGAAACACACTCGGTATCGAAGCCGAAGAAACGGAATAGTGCTGACGCGGAAGATGCAACTCCGGGTGTACGTTCCAAAAGAGGAAAGTATACTTCCGCGGCGTGGTAAGTGGATTACGGTACACTCTGTTATGACGCGTCGCTAATGATGGTAGTGATGATTGTAAGAAGAAGAAACTCAAGTGTGTGCCTACCGAGAATAATAGCTGTGAGCGATGTATGGCTGGTAGTTTGGCGTGTACGTTTGCTACTACTACTACTATTCATGTCAAGGATAAGGATAAACCAGAAGAGTATGTACCTTCTACCAAATACTTCGACAAGACTAATATCGGCATATAGACAACAACCTCAGAGTCTTAATAATGAGTTGTCACAACTTCGGCAACAAGTTTCGGATTTGGTGGGCATGGTGAAAGAACTCAAAGAAAGCCAAATCCGTCACCCACATACACAACCACAGCTTCATCAACCATCACCAGCATCATCAACCTCCAACATCGCTGTCATCCAAAACGCAAACTCTCCCGCAAGTACTCGTGGACCTGTCCCCGTTCAACCCCAATTCGTCGGACCAACACGCTCAGCATTCGGTATCCTCGTAAGCGAACACTCCCTGAATCGTATGGGTATACCCAAATTCGATTCCATGCCCCCCAGCGGTGCACAATCACCCATAGAACCTCAAACAAGTCATTTAGGTTTCTGGGATTCTTGCAATGCGAGTGACGTTACCAAGTATTTGGTTCTGTACCAAGAGGAAGTGGACAGTGTGTACCCGTTTGTGGATATCGGAGAGTACATTGCCCAGAGCAAGGAGATTCTACATATCATCCAGGGAAAGAGAGGATTAGATGAGACTCTCTGCGATAAAGATATCGCACTTGCCAGAGTCGCTATGGCTACGGGTGTTATACTCGATGAACCAGGTGGTGTTGAATTGAGTGCTGCTATCGTTGAATCTGTGGAGAACAGTGTGTCGTGTATAGGCAGTCCCCAAGCTGACCTCAAGGAGATTCAACTACTCACTATGCTGGTACGTCTCTCATCCCTTCTAAATCCTCACCCACCTCTTAATACAATATAGAGCATATACTATTTTCACTCCGGCGAAGAACTTCTCGCCTGGCGGACTATCGGTATCGCAGCTCGCGAATGCCTCGAAATGGGCCTTCATCGCAAACGCAGTTTGTTTGATAATTTTAAAGATCTTGATACTCGGAGACTTGCTACGCGAGTATTCTGGTGTGTCTATGTTTTGGATAGACGGTGGAGTTTCGGAACGAGTTTGTCGTTTGCGTTAGTCGACAAAGATGTAGATCCAGATCTGCCAAAGCCGGTGAGTAATACGTTGTGTTGATAGTAAGAGTGAGGTGGCTAATGTGCAATAGGACGAGGAATATCTTTATTTGCAGTGCATGGTTGGTTATGGGCAGCTTTGTTCGCAGATTTGGGAAGCGATTCCGCCTTTTGGATCTGCTTCGCAGAGTATTCCTGATGATACTGCTGCTGCGCTCGACTTGAAGACGCAGGATTGGCTGGATTCCATTCCTTCTCATCTAAGACTTCGTCATCCACGATTAGGTCTTGCACCACGCACACAGCCTAGACAACCACATCGTCTTCGAGCTCTGTTGTACCTACGCGGAAACTACATTCGAATTCTCATTTACAGACATCATCTCATGAGTACAGCCAGCATTTTAGCCAACCCGCAAAGTGCATGGCTGGTCGTCGACATTGCGCAAGACACTATTCAAGTTTTGGTGCATCTGCATGATACGACAGATATTTATTCACGACAGCAGAACGTGTTCAATTATTTCCTTCTCAGTGCGCTGGCAGTCATATTCCTGGCGGTGTGCCATGCGCCGGATATGTTCTCATCGCCGTGTAGACGGACATTCTCTGATGCCGTTGAGCTTGTGAGGGGTCTTTCGAGACATAGCACTGTTAGTAAACGGTTGTGGAATAGTATTCGGGGTATGATTCCGCGGATGAAAACATTTGTTGGAGACCAGGAAGGAAACCATGAAGATGGGCCTCAAGTTGAGAAGACAGGTGAGGATAATCAGCTCGCACAAGGAACGACGGAGATGGAAGACCAAATGCCAGTACCGATGGCTGAGAACGAGACCTTCACGTTGGACAACATCATGATGACACCCGGGGACATATCAAGTTCCGTCCCAGATATGTTCCGGATGACAAACGAATTACTAGATCTCTTCAACGCATTCGGTCAAGGACAACAATTCTTACAACCAGTACCAGGAACATTTTCCGAAGACGAAGATTTCACAGTTGGAACAGAGCAAGGCAAGGATATATCAATGCGATTCCAAGGTCTTATATAATACTCTACACAACCTCATTCTCAAAATAAATCATGGCAAATCCCTGATTAACACCCTTCGCGAAAGTCCTCAACTCCAAATGCGCCTCGCATTGTGTGTCGTAGAAATTGAAATCTTCTTGGGAGTTGAAGCGTGATATGGCGACGACTGTGAAGCCTTGGGCTCGTTGGTCGGGGTTTGCTTTTCCTGCTTCAACGGAGGCAATGTATGGTTTTCCGTCCTGGTTTGTTAGATGGTGATAGGTAAGGTGAGTTGAGGGAAAGTACCTTTGTGGCCTTTTGGGGCATTTGTTTGTAGAGATCGACTAGGTGTTGTTGGTCCTTCTCTGATGGGACTTTGAAGAGCGTTACGCGGGTTACTGGCGACATGATGGACTTGGACTTTTGAACAGACTGACATTTAACAACCTTGAGTAAATAGTCCTATATATATGTCTACAGTCACTACTCGGAATGTGTGGTTTGTGGTTCCGGACTGTGATACACCACCACTATTGCAGCCTTTCCGATCTCCCGATTGGGGTGGTAGCTCAAAGCCAAATTACCGGAAATTCTAATTGACAAATCATATTCATTGAAAAATGGCTTTTAGAGTGTACGAACTTTCAAGATAGAGACTCGATGTCTTGTTTCTTTTATAGATTGCCGTGAACAATTGACGATCGTGCTATTCTTACCATATCAGTATTATACGTTCGACGAAGAGCAATATTTCCATGGATATTTTGAACTTGGCATACATTTTGTAGTCTATCTATTTTAGGCAATTGGCCACTCGAGTAACCCAAACAGTCTAACTAGTTCCTCTTAATAGCAGGCAAAATAGTACCAGAACACTCGCCAAAACCAACAATTCCATCGTCCCTCTCCCCAGCCCAACCCGTAATAGTAATAGTATCACCATCCTGCACAAACTTCCTCTCCTCTCCACCTTCCAACTGCACAAGCACCTTACCGCCTTGGGTTTGTTCAAGAAGACTTCCCTGCGTACCGGGCTCAAGACCAGAGATAGTTCCGGAACCGAGCAAGTCACCCGTCCGCATGTTGCAGCCGGAAATTGAGTGATGGGCAAGCATCTGGGCCCAGGACCAAACGAGATTCTTGGAATTCGTTTGTGTGATCTTGGTCGTGTTACCCTTGGCAGCTTTTAATAAATTAGAATTTATTTCTCGATAGCAGTGGAATGGTGTTGACTTACTCGTGATAGAAATATCGAGGTTCAGATGGAGAACTGAGTCTTTCCTCTTCTCATCCAGATACTCCTTCAAGGGAACATCATTAACCAAAGCCTCCCCATGAAATCCCTCCAGCGCATCCGCAAGTACAACCCAAGGGCTAATACTCGTACCGAAGTTCTTCGCGTTAAACGGACCTAGCGGAACATACTCCCACTGTTGGATATCCCTTGCACTCCAGTCATTCATAAGAACATATCCGAAAATGTGCTCTTGCGCGTCATCAACCGCAATTGGCGCACCGAGCTCGTTGCCTTTGCACACAAACATACCGAGCTCAAGCTCAATGTCCAATCGGGCGCAGGGTTGGAACACAGGGTCTTTGGCTTGGGGGTTGGGAAGAACCTGACCCCAAGGTCTGTGCAGTGGTGTACCGGATACCACGACGGAACTTGCGCGACCGTGATATGCGACAGGCAAATGATTATAGTTTGGCTGAAGAGCATTCGCAGCACCGCGGAACAAAGTACCTACAGTCTGCGCATGGTTCCGCCCAGCGAAGAAATCCGTATAATCGCCGATACTAAGCGGCAGATGCGTCTTTACATCAGCGATAGGAATCAAAGCCTCCTTTCGCAAAGCTTCATTATCCTTGAGAAGTTGAGGATACGGCGTTTCTTTGTGAAAGATCTGTTGAAGATAGCTTCTTGTTGCACGATGAACGGGTCTACCGAGAGCGGCAAAGTCGTTCAGTGACGTTTGGGAAAACACGGAGAGCTTATCTGCTGGGAAGTCGGATAATTTGGAGAAGCCATTGTTTTGGGCAAAGGCGGATAGATCAAGGACGTGGTCGCCGATTGCTATGGCCGGACGACGTGTTGAGTGAGTTGAAGATGAGATAATGCCAAACGGAATGTTGGCGAGCGAGAAGTGACTCTTTGGGGGAATTGGTAGCCAGGATGCCATTTTGGATAATGTTTGAAGATTTGGTCGCGTCTCGAAAGAAGCAATTACCTGAGAAGGAATATTCTTTGAAACTTTCGACCTTAGAGTCTTTATTATTGAACATAACTTCATGGTGGAGACAATTCCGAGTGCCCAGTATCGTGTCGATCATCGCTCGGAAATCTCAACTTCGTTCCGAGACACGGGTGATCGGTCGGCAATTCGGTCTCGCGCGGAGAACAAACAAGTCTGAGATAATCATCCGGGAATTTGTGTATATCTATCTATCTAATCTACCTGACATGCTTTTATCAATCTCAAGACACAGCTATTCAAAATGCCCGTCACCAGTTTTTCGACTCCTGACAAGTATTCTTACTTGAACGGCTTCGATTCATTCCACGAGTAGGTGAACCCCCCCACTATTTTGCTTCGTTTAGTAACATCATCAGATCGGAGTCCATTCAAGGTGCTCTTCCAATCGGTGCCAATTCTCCCCAGAAAGTACCCTACGGTCTGTACGCCGAGAAACTCTCCGGCACAGCATTCACGGCTCCACGTCATGAAAACAAGCAAACTTGGCTATACCGGGTTCTTCCTTCAGCATCACACTCAACATACAAGCGCTTCAAGGATGCAGCGCCTTCCCTCAAAGCAAAGCTGAACTATGTTCCGCAGCAGTTACGATGGGATCCTTTCGACATTGATGAGAATGTCGATTGGGTGCGTGGCTTGAACCGAGTTTCCGGCGCAGGAGATCCTACTCTCAAGACTGGTATTGGAATTTATATCTTTTCAGCTGGTCGAGATATGGATGAGAAAACAGCCATGTATTCCTCCGACGGAGAAATGCTTATCGTTGCGCAACATGGTGTGTTGGATATCCAGACGGAACTGGGACGTTTGCTTGTTCGTCCCAATGAAATCGCTGTCATTCCTCGTGGTATTCGATACCGCGTAACACTTCCGTCTGGCCCTGTCAGAGGCTATATCCTCGAGCTGTATCAGGGCCATTTCCAGTTGCCTGAGCTGGGACCTATAGGATCGAATTGTCTTGCTAATCCTAGGGATTTCCAAATTCCAGTTGCGGATTTTGATGAGGATACCAAGTCCAAGTGGACGATTCTAAATAAGTTCAACAATGATATCTTCGTGGCGGAACAGGGACATACGCCATTTGATGTGGTTGCCTGGCATGGAAAGTGAGTGAACCATTCGTTTCAGTCATGATCGTGTTGACTAACTCGTGACAGATGTGAGTAACGCACTCGGAGGAGGGTTATATACATCTTACTAACTTGCGTAGTCTACCCATATAAGTATGACCTCGGACGGTTCTCCGTCATCGGAAGTGTATCTTTCGACCACCCCGACCCATCAATCTACACAGTCCTAACAGGCCCATCCGACCACCCCGGCACCGCCGTAGCCGACTTCGTCATCTTCCCACCGCGCTGGCTCGTCCAAGAAGACACCTTCCGGCCACCATGGTACCATCGCAACACCATGTCTGAATTCATGGGTTTAATCTGCGGACAATACGATGCCAAGACAGGTGGCGGGTTCCAGCCTGCTGGAGCTAGTCTGCATAATGTCATGACGGCGCATGGACCGGATGCTGACACGTTTGAGAAGGCGAGCAATGCAGAATTGAAGCCTATGAAGGTTGGGGAGGGGAGTATGGCTTTTATGTTCGAGAGTAGTTATATGTTGGGCATTACGGACTGGGGACTTGAGACTTGTCAGAAGGCTCAGCCGGATTATAATAAGCATAGTTGGGAGGAGTTGAAGGTGCATTTTAAAAGGCCTTCCTAAGTTGCCTTACCTTAACAGATGTTACGATAGCCCAATTGAGTTTATAAACAATTAAATTGCAGCATTCGAAGTTGACGTAGGGACATAATCGTGTTGGGGTTCGGCAATGTGCCTGGAGGTAGCTGACGTGGTATTGTACCCATGTCGCCTCGAGACTGTAATGGTTATCTTCCTTATCATTGCGTTAACCTCAATCGACGTCAAAAAAACCCGTTATCTGACCCACCTTTGACTACTTGTTCGGACCATGTGGATATTCCCATATCAAATCTGGGGTTCGTTGCCCAACGTCTATCGGCCCCATTCTGCATGTCAATTCCGACAATATTCCACGTCAACCAACTACCTGATGACGGATTACATATTGTACTGTCATTTAAATTTAAATGATAGGCAAGACTGACTTGACTTCGGAATCAATGGAATCAATGTAGGTACCGGCAGACCACAGCCGCTTGGATCTAAAACGCGGGGTAAACCCTTGTCAGCCGTATCTCTCCCCCAGCCCAGACTGACTTAGCACGATCGCCACTCGCACTTTTTATCCCAAAATGGAAGGCTATCAGTCTGGGGTTGTCGTCGCGTGTACTTGGTCTAAGCGTGATAAGACAAACACGCTGAGATAAATAGGTCAGCGATGGGCGAGAATGATTCTTGGTTCAAACAGACATCGATCATGGAAGTCACATCTCCCGCACCGACGGACAATGAGAAGCAGTTGGGGCACACCAATCCCAACAGCCAGACTCTGGAGAGTCTTGGCTATGCGCAGGAAGTAAAACGCAGGTTCTCTCTCATGGCGATGGTAGCTACGTGTGTTAACCTGATGTGCACATGGGAAGCCCTATCCAGGTATGTTCATTCGCTCGTCATTCACGAATATACTAACGGTGATAAGTACTCTCGCTGCTGGCCTGGTCAGCGGTGGACCTGTGGCTCTTGTGTACGGGTCTATCGCCGCCTTTGCTGGGTCCATCTGCGGCGCCATGTCCCTTGCAGAACTGGCATCCAGCTTTCCTACAGCCGGTGGACAATACCACTTTGTCGCCAAATTGAGCCCACGAGCTACACGACCGTTGACAAGTTGGTTCGCCGGATACATTTCGTGAGTTACCAACGATTCGGTGTCGCGTAACGCAACATGGCTGACAATAAACTCACAGAACTCTAGGTTGGATCTCCCTCGCAGGCAGCGCTCCCTTCCTAGCTGGAACCCAGATCCAGGGCCTCATAGTCCTCAACAACCCCGACTACGTCTTCGAACGGTGGCATGGAACAATGCTCTTCTGGGCCATTCTCATCGGTGCAGCTGCTATCTGCATCCTCTGCAGCAACGCCCTCCCTCTCATCGAAAAACTCACACTGGTCATCCACGTCGGCTTCTTCTTCATCATCATAGTAACAATGGCCGTCGTATCTCCCAGCAAGCACACTGCCGAATTCGTCTTTACAAAATTCGAGAATAATTCTGGCTGGGATAACGACGCTGTTGCGTGGAGTATCGGTCTTCTTAGCTCGTGCTACGTTCTTATCGGGTACGATGGAGCGACTCATCTAAGTGAGGAAATGGATAAGGCCGAGACTGGTGTTCCAAGAGCTATGGTCGGTTCTATTCTCATAAATTGGCCACTTGGCCTTGCGTTTCTTCTTGTCGTCTTGTTTTTCATGGGCGATGTTAATTCCGCGTTGAACACACCTACGGGCTTTCCTATCATTCAGATCTTTTATAACATGACGGGAAGTGTTACAGCGGCTACTTGCTTGGCTGGTGCTATTACTGCTATGGCGGCTTTGTCGACTGTCCCACTTATCACGTCGGCAGCTCGTATTATGTGGGCTTTTGCCAGAGATGGAGGTAAGAGGAACCGATGATCACACGAATCCCTTGCTGACAGATACATCAGGACTACCCTTTTCGCAATACATCGCCAAGGTTGACAAACGGCGCGAGATTCCTACTATTTCCATCATGGTCGTCACATTCCTTCTCATTCTACTTGGTCTCATCAACATCGGCTCTACAACAGCCTTCAACGCGATCCTCTCGCTCGCCGTCGTCAGTCTGCAGATCTCGTACCTCGTGCCTATCATTCTCCTGATATGGCGTCGTTTCTGTCGACCCGAGACATTGACTTGGGGACCGTGGCGTTTGGGCAAGGCTGGTCTTTACATCAACGTTGTGGCGGTCATCTACTTGACTTTCACTTCCATCTTCCTCCTCTTTCCTCCTTATAGACCTGTTACTGCGGCAAACATGAATTATGCTTCGGTGGTTCTCGGTGGAGCGCTTTTGTTCGGTTGTGTTTATTGGCCGTTCAAGGCGAGGAGGCGATACATCGGGCCTTTGACTGGCACCGAAGTACTGGAAGGGAGGCTCAACTAGGGTTGTCGGATGGGAATCACCTAAATAGCATCGCCGTTCTTTTAATAAGTTCCACATTAATATCCACCTGTCCCTCTTCCGTCTTTTCGGGTATGAAGGGTGTCGGAAGAATTGACCATCAAAAGCACAAGAGACGAAATAGTCTAGTCGTCTTGTGACGAATTTAAAGAAGTATTCAGGCAACTTTATTTTGGTATGCTAACCCTTGGAGATCATTTCTTCTGTCACCTACTACGTACCTAGTGAGTATCGTCTCGTATCAAATTATGAGGAGATAAGGTTCATCATGAGATCCGCTTTCCTCGCTATTTAACCAATCCACAGGTGGCGGCTTATCAAAGCATCCACACAATAAGCCATCTCGGAATCTACTTCCGTATTCCGGCAGAAAACAAACTTAGCAATTACACTGACAATGAGGCTGATAATAGTAAGACAAAGGCCACCGCTAAACCACTCAGCGGACGACATCCAGTGATATGAGCGTTGTCGTCCATTCCTCTGCTTTCTTGGAACGTGATGGAACCAGCCTCGGCACAACCAGGATGGCATTCCAGATGCGTTAAATCGAGGAGTAAGTAACAATACGGACCTCATTATGCTCATCACTAACACTCACATACCAGGCGGATGTGCCACTTGCAAGAAAAGGGTGGGTCTTTTCCCTTTCTACTAATCCAGTCTTACTCATATCTCCAGAGGCTCAAATGCGATGAAACGGAACCCTTTTGCACACGCTGCATCAAATCAGGCCTGACGTGCCCGGGATACAATAAACCTGTGAAATGGTCAACTAAATACGAAATAAACTACAGTCCTGTTTCTTCCTCATCACAGCTCACCCTTTACACTCCGAAAGATGAATCGTCAACACTTCTGTCGCATTATTACTCGGACATTTGCCAGGTGGCTTCCTCCTTTGACTCAGCCCAGAATCCGTATCGCTCTGTCATCTCAGAACTCATACGCGATTCTCCTGTTGTTTTCCATTGCGTCATGACAATGTCTGCATCACATCTTTCTCAGCTTGGGAATAGCGGGTCGACGCCTCTTACCTTTCAGACCGAGGCGATTTCACAAATATCCAAAGGCATAACCGAGATAGAATCTGGGTCGAGGACTAGAGATGATCTGTTGCTAGGTATCATCCTTCTTGGTATGACGACGGTACGTATAGAAACCTGTTATTACCTTTATATGACTGACCGGATCCACAGAATTGGCACGACCCCTCTTCATTGGGCCTCTGTCACTTCCACGGCGCACGTCAATTGTTCAGGCTCTGGATGACACAGAATGACATGACCCTCTTACAGCATCCAGGCTCTTACACACATCGTCTGATAGCCTCATCCATGGTATACTGGGAGGTCATGGCAGCATGTTTGATCGACCAGGATATTGACGATCTCTCATACCTCGAAATATTTAGTACTCAACCACGCATATTCTTTTCGTATCCTTGCCCATGGACAGGAATAGGCACCGGAATCCTTATACATCTTGCCAAATGTCTAGCTCTTGTGCGACAGAGTCGGACAAGACATCAAAGCGGCTCTGCAAGTTCGGGTTCCACATTGCTCGACCAGCCTTTCGCTCTTTTACAAGGACTTGAAACAACTCAGATCCCGGCCATTGAGGAGATACAAGACACGGGTGATCTATTTACACCTGCTGATCACTTATACAAGATTGCGTTATGTCATCGACTTATCGCCAAACTTGAACTTTGCAGGGCTTTCCCTGAGCTTCGCCAGGTATTCTCCCAAGCAGCGATACAAATCGACCACGACATAGAGACACAAGAGTTAGCCATCGAAATTCTAAAAATAATGGAATCCATTCCAGAGAATTCCCGAACCATCGCAATCCAAACACTCATACTTTTATCAGCAGGTAGCTCTCTTGCACCAGCCGGGGAGATCACCATGGAGTGGAGAAGGTTCGTGATGAATAGGTTGCACAGGTTATACCACCGCCTCAGACTACAAACTATAAACCATGCTGCTGCGATTTTGAAGGAGGTCTGGTTACGGATGGATGCGGGCTGGGGAAGCCATGTTCATTGGATGACGGTAATGGTTGATAACAAGCTAGAGACTATTCTTGGATGAATTAACGGTACTCTCAATGTCCGAAACTGCGTGCTATGCTTCGGAAAGCAAGTCGGAAACAGATGAGTGTTCCCGATAGCGGACTTTCGGCATTTTTAAAGACAGGGCTTGAACGAGGGGTTATGTCTTGGTTACGACTCATATCTTGCCTGTCATATCTTGTATCGTAGTGATAACATGAAATCGATACTCGGTACTGCATCGGGAAGATGGGGTAGCTGTTAGATGGGTGGGCACCTCGCACTTTTAGTCTACAACGGGTAAGGCCTATTTCTTAGTACGAGGGGAAGCTCCACTACTGACAGAGCCGCTTTCAAGTCTAGCGGAACTTCGGACTTTTGTCCAGCAGGCATGAGACCGTGACTGAGGTCATGATGGATATAAAACAGCCTTTCAGTTACCATCCAGGTACTTTTGACTAAGACATCACAAATACAACTGTCATAATCGCCTGCTTCTGTTTCTCACAAAGCCAACTGTCACAATGGCACCATCAGCTATCACCGAAAACCCAGAGTTCGTCCCCGTCGCCGATTGGCCTACACTTGAAGCCATGGCCGACGGCTTCCGTCAAAATCTCATACCTGCAACTACCAAACTCCAGGGCAAAACCATCGCACATACATTCGACAATGGCATGAAGATCTCACACACGTTCGAAGCCGACTCCCTGACCTGGACAATTCTTGAGGGTCAAGACAGCGGCAAGTCCGGGAAGGCAGACTATGAGGCCTTTGAAGTCCGACCAGACATTTTCTTCATCGACTTCCTCAAGCCAGACTACAACGAAGTCGTCACTATGATCGCAGATCTCAGCACAGGTCAAGCCATTACTGGTGTATCCGGTTTTACAGAAAAGGCCGGTGAGCGCCGAACATACACAGCCTTCATGAACGCAAAAAGCCACGAAGAAAAGCCCGTGCAGGCCTTTTCCACCACAGAAGACCTAATTGGCAAACACGTGCTCTACCGCTACAGCAACAAAGATGCCTACGAACACATCTATCTCAACAAAGGAACCTTCGTGTGGCACTGTCTCGGCGGAGCGGAAAGAGGACTTGCGGATGTTGAGGAGTGCAAGACGCTCAAGCTGCGGGAGAACTTGTACTTGTTTTTCTGGACCGAGACAGTTCAGCCTGTTGAGAGTATGGTTGTTATTGATTTGGAGCATATGAGGTCTACGGGAAGGTTTTATTGTTGGGATCCTAAGCCGAAGGAGGCTGTGCATTTGAGGTTTGGAAGTCTTGCTACTGTTCTTGCTCAGACGTCGCCTATGGAGACTTTGAAGAAAGTCTCGGATGGGAAGTCGTAGTCTTGAGTTTGTCAAATAGTATGTTCATTATTCATGCACTTAAACTCCTAAACTCCATAAACAAGTTACCAACTAAGCCTTCTCGTATTCTGTTTTAGTCGCCAGTCTGTTCCTATTCCAATCTCAGACTCATCAGGCGAATGATATCCACTCATAAAATCACACTGTTCTTCCCAACCTCACTCAGTTAAAGTCCCAAGATGAAGTCCAGACTACTAGTCCACAAACAACAAACTCTTCGTAAACCCAACAGTCTCCTCAATCTGATTCAACATCCCCGCATGGATCAAAAGCCCAGCCTGATGATTTCTCATAACCTGCAGCGAATAAGAGCCCTTATCTTCCCAACACTCGTCATCAAGCTCATCCAGGTACATCTTCACATGCGACGCAACATCGTGCAGAATCTCGGCATCTAACGTCGCAAACTGTGCGTACGTCATAGATTTTGAGCATGTGGTGTCGCTTTCGATCCACTCTGAAGGATTGTTGGTCAGAATCTTGGCGATGGCTTGCACCACGGAGACTGCGGAGTCTAGAATCTCGTCGTCTATTGTTTCAGGGAATTCGGGACTGTTCTTTAGGCGCCTGAGGAAGTGTGCCATCAAGATAAAGTTGTCTTTGAGGTTGTAGAGTTCGTTGCGGGTGCGAAATATGGTGGGATTGGGTGGTGGACGGTGGGTTTTGTTTGGAGAGTCGATCGTGGCGGGTGGGAAGCCCATGTGCTTAGTTCGAAACTCATCAAAGTCACTACATAGATCAGTAAACCCGCCTCAGAGACGAAGGAGATTTGACTTACACCTTCATCATCGGGAGAAACTCCGCAAAAGAATCACTCATCTGTCCCAGCGTCACGCCATAGTCTCCAAGATCCTGATTCACACGGAAAGGAATATCGGATGCACCCAATAGATCATCGTCCTCAGGCTCAAGGCACTTCAACTCCACCATCGTTCTATGGAGCAGCCTGGTTAACTCGGCGAGCATGTCGGAAACCTCAGGGCTCAATGGAATCTGCACCATGCCTTGTTGCGCCGTCCAGTGCTTGGCGTAAATGTCTAGCATCGTCTCCAGTTCATTTGATTGCGCTGATAGATGGTCGCATGTTTGTCGAATTTGACTCATTGTAGAGATGCGATGGCCGCCGAGGGCGTGGGCGTACTTGGAGACGCTGGAGAGGAGTGTTATGGTCTGGGTACAGGATTTGTGGTATTCTCTCGGGTCGTCGATGGGGGCAATGTTTTCGTTTTCATTGTCGCTTTCGCCATCTTCATCTTCTTCGTCGCCCTTTTGGCTTTCTTCGATGTAGTAAGAGAGAAGGGAGCGAGGCTCGGTATGCGGTGATGATTCTTGACGCTCTTTGCCCTTGACAAGTTTGCGCTCGTCATCCTTAGCTTGCGCGCGATTCTCATCATTTCGGCGCAAGGGGATGTCTCCCTTTTTTATGAAAATTGTCGAGGTAGCCTCTTGATGTGACTGTGCATCCTCATATGGAGGGGGTTCTGATAATGGGACTTTTTGCCCAGCATTCGGTACGGAAGAAGCGACTGATGATGAAGACGGGACTCTGGTTGACGAAGATGCGACCGCTGTTGATGAGGAAGCTACTCTTGTTGATGAAGAGTTGTCTGCTGTTGGTTGACTTGCCTCGTCTCTCGGTCGCAGCGGCAGTTGGATCGCTGGGGTCACGGTTGCAGGGGTCTGGGCCTCAAGCGGGGCAGTGGGTGAGGTCGAACCTGACTGTTCATCAAAAGAGATGACAGATGCGGCGCTGTCGAGCTCTTCCCAGTCGTCGCTGATGGATCCTGGTCTATTAGTCGACATGTCGTTAGTTGTACTCGCCATGTTGATGTTTTTGGAGATGATATTTTGATGAAGAGAATGGAAGAAATGATGGTCGGCTGTTGTCATGGCTGATTTAGGCAGACGTTGCCTTTGGTTGGAGTGAATCTGCCTTATGTCAGCAGTTTCCTGAGTCACTGCCACCTGTCGGCTTTCGCATTCAATTGGAGGGAAAGGCAATCATCAATTCACCAATCAAACAAAGAAGGCAATAAAAAAGACAAATTATTACAGTACTGTGCTGAACGGAAGATGAAAAGTCAATCACGGTGATCCGATAAAGATAAGATCAAGGTATAAAATTAAACGAACTAATGAACCTAAATGATTCATACCTTGTACCACTTCTCAAGCACATCCAAACCCTCAACTAATATACAGAAAATCTTCACTGTCTAGCAGTAAAGTCACCATCCCCTTGATTAACCATCATTGTTGGAAGCTTAGAACTTCAGCTGACGAGCATGGCGGCGGGCCTTCTTGGCCTTGCAGCCAGACTTGGAGGCAACAGGAGTAGGAGTGGGGGTGACAATAGGCGCGGTACCATTGGCGGGGGTGCTAGGGACAACAGGAGTAACAGGCTTGGTAGAACCAGAGCCAGAGCCGTACATGGCAGGTCCAGGAATCTCGTACTTGGTGGCACCCGAGTAAGGGTCGAAGAGAATACCAGGCTCAGAGTCAGTGTAAAGCTCAGTGGTCAGAGTTCCCTCAGGGCTATCAGTTCCAGAGCCAGTGATGTCAATGTTGAAGCACTGAGGGTAGTTCTGAGCACCGTTCTTGGAGCCAGCGCCGTGAAGAGCGATGATCTCGTGACGGAAAACGTAGCTACCGGCAGCGAGAGTCTCGGGGACGGTGGTGGTCCAGGTGTTGTTGTTCTTGATAAGATCGGCAGCAGCCCAAGTTCCGTCAAGACCACCAGCGTCGATCTTAACCCACTTAAGCTCAGCAGGGTCAGCGGAAGTGCACTTGCCCTCGCACTTGGCAACGTAGGTCAAGACAGGACCGATGTGGGACTCAGGCCACTCAGACCACTGGAACTCAACAGAACCACCAGCCTTGACGCTGGCAGAGGTCTTGCCGGGCGCGGCCTTGATGTGGCAGGCAATGTCAGAAGTTCCGTAGGCGTCAGGGGCGACGAAGCCGTTGTCGAGGTTCTCGGCGGACCAAGCGGCTTGGACAGGGGCCTCGCCACCGTTCTTGACCTTGTAGTAGGAGTCGAGACTGTAGCCGGCCTGGTAGACGCCGTCGACTTTGATGCCGGTGACGGTTCCGTGGGCGAGGACGGAGGAGGCGAGGGCTCCGACGAGAGTAGCTGCGATCTTGAAAGACATTGTGATGATTTCTTTTTTTAAAGAGTGAATGTGAAGTAGGAAGTAGGTAGTAAACGAGTGTGATAGACCGGCTTCACACAGAAATGAATGAAAGTGAGAGTAAAGAAAGAATGGATGCGTTTGGAATGAGAGACCTAAGCTGAAGAAACAAGACTTGGAAAGGGCAGCATCTTGATGTATATATATTCGCAACCACGCAAGCATTTAGCATCTCTAATCTCATGTTTCCGAGTATCGCTTCGTCGTTTACTCTGATGCAGGAACAAATAAACTCCCAGTGGTGGAATTGTCACTGGTTTCAGTTTCGTGGAGCTAATTCAGGTACCCCTTCTTGCCTTGCAGCACCAAGCGCGCGGCTCACCTGTCAAAGATTAATTGTTTGGACAAAAGACGTGGGGCCCTTGTTACAGAGTCAGTTCGGATGAAAGATTATCGCTGCTGAAGAATCTTGCTAGGAGGGATGTTCGTATGGACTTCGGATTGTTTCTTAGTACGCGTATAAGGCTCGGGGATGGAACGGCTTTGGAAGTCAGCCCCGAGCTAAGCGACCGTCTCCGAGGTTTGTTTCATATAAATAAATTACGCGTATTCGACACGAGGGGTTGACGCGTCGGCTTCAAGATGGCGCAGCGTCATATAGAGTCTATCCACGATCTAAGATCTTGAAATTAAGATCACTATGTGGGATACATTTAGTTGCTTTAGATCTTAAAGCTTACTGCGACATCGAGTGAAGGAAACTGTGAGCTTGACCACATACCTGGGACGCTAGATGATAAGGCTTACAAGCTAGTTCCACAGTGGATAATTCCTCCGTAGCGAGATTGTGACGGCGATTAACGAGAGGTTCATTTACGTAGCTTCCCACCTCCCGAACCATCATCCCTGTTGACACATCGCGGACCAATCTCTTTTCGTGGTGGTGACCTGCGAATTTCTCCACAGATGGTCTGACAGTGACATATGTAGGTACTCTGTGACAGAGACCTCCGAAGCGAATTCATTTACTGCACAGATAACCATTTAGCAGGTTGTATCCAGTGCACTAATTAGATCTTACATCGATATTTGTCGCGATGTACGGACGTGTTACTCAAATGTATAACTGCGCACTTAATTGATCAAGCAACGCCAAAGGAACAGAAGATATGTATGTATACTAGTCGAATAAATTGAACGATGCTCCCTATTCGATGTGCTGAAGACCCTGTAAAGAATGTAGAGATCGTGTTACAGTCCTCGCCACCAACCCTATATCGTTTATTATGTCTTATCGTTGATTCAGATAAGATTAGATAAGAACTTCTTAGTATTGCACAGATTTCTGAAAATGTACTATTACTCAGTATCTTTATATTTTATACTAAAGTTCCACCTTTATTTTCGCTCCGGATTCAGCTAACAACTTGATAATAACATGATTCCCAGTAGCTGTTGCGTGGTCAAGAGGGGTTTTGCCTATCCCGTCCAGTCCGTTTATATCCGAACCGGCCTCTATAAGCTTCTTGGTAACCCCTATCGCTACGCCCATGGTAGCGTGGTGCATTGCAGAGTGACCATACCTGTCTTTCATCTCAATATCGACCCAACTACGCTGGATAAATAAATCAATGATCTTTTCGCAATTCTCAAAAGCAGCATCAAAGAATAAATGACATGGGTACTCTCTATGTTGTGCCTCAAGGTTTGCACCCATGTTTACCAATGTCTCGACTGCGTCAACTGAGTCGCGATCCAAAGCGCAGGCAAGAAAAGTCCGGTTGCCCATCGACTCGTTGGGGTCCATTCCCCAAGAGATGAGCAACTCGATGACGTCTGATCTTCCAGCCTCAACGGCACAGTGTAAAGCATTCCCATACCAATTTGACAAGTAAGGATTAGCTCCACGCTCAAGGAGCAACTTCACAGTCGGGACATGACCAGTACCTGCGGCCATGATGATAGGTGTGCTACCCATCCTTGTCAACTCATTGACATCCTGCATCCCGTTGCCAAGAAGTGTGGCGACAGCGTGTTCCAGTCCGTGGCGGCTCGAATGGTGAAGTGGCGTGCAACTCTTACATTCCGCGGAATTCCAGTACAACTTACGTCGACCTAGTGAATAATGATAGACTTGGTTTGCCGAAGCTGTTGCCGCGAGAGATGTGAAGAATGTGAACAACGTGGACTGGACCTCAACATGGCTTTCTGATTCTCTTGTATGCTGTCCCCAATATCTTGCGGTGTATTCGAGGAAAGGGTAGGATTGCATTCTTGACTCGATCTCATCCTTTGTGGACCATGGACCCTCTTCGAAGTCCTGGAACAGTAGATACTGTAGACATTTGCAGGCAATTATTCCCTGAGCATGAGGGAACAGGACTTCTTGATGAGCATCCACGTATTCTTGAATCGCATGGTGTGCCACTCGGATGTAACCCTCTGAATCGACAATAACCAACCCTTGGCAGGACTCAATAATTACCCTGGCGCCTGGACGATACTTGGCGTTGACTGCCTTTCGGCCCTTCTGGATTGCCAAGGCATCGCTGACCTCAGACAGGGTCAATGGCCGCGCTGCATGGGCAAGCCACATAAGAATCTCCATGCCGATGCGACTGTATCCTTCTTGCAGTCCTTGAATGCGAGTAATGGCATCTTCGAAAGCGCCACCGAGGCTATGAGATAAATGTTCAAGTTTGTCCTCCATGTCGCCCTGGGTTGGCTGTTGTAATACGGTACGAAGTTGCAGAACTGGGAGAAGAAACCTGTGCAGGCCAGTCAGTACCCATCTATAACAATCACGGGGGGGAAAGGCGGAGCAAGAGAAACGTAGACAGCATTACATACATTCCCTCTGCACCTTCTGTTAGTTTCTTGACGAGTCTTTCGGCGAAATCAGGGTCGGCTCTGTAACTTATGGACTGTCTGTCTAGCTCATGATCGAGGTACATCTTGATGTCTCCCTCTTGAGCTTTGATCTCAAGCGTAGGGCAATGCCCAAATATTTCAGCAAGATCCTGAATGTGAGGGTGGCTCGTCACGAGTAACCGCACGTTTTGTAGCTGCGATACCTGACCGATAGACTGTAGAAATACTTTTCTCTGTTCGGAAGCACACTCATCCAAGGCGTCCAATACCAGATACACGCTTCCGAGATTTGTCGCAACATTTGTCATTATACTTTGACAGTCATGAAGAGAGAGTTGTCCTCTCGGGCTGAGCGTTTTGTGCAACTGAGCCAGACTCTCTGGGAGCTCTGGAAGGTTCTCCAAAAGCTGTCTGAGGATCGACGATAAGACTGCCAATGCACCTTGACGATGCCGGTCCTGGTGGTCAAAATAGAAGAACGCCGTGTGAAACGGTTGACTCGAATCAGAGCTGATAAGATCATCGATGATAAATGATCTAAAAAGAACATTAGTATGTACAGTACGTAATAATATCGACAATAGAATAGTTCGTACACAAGGTTTGTTTTGCCAGAGCCCTGGATCCCGTGACAAAAGAGAACGTTAGATGTGGCTGGGTCATCACGCCATCTGATATACTCATCTGTCTGCAAGATCCATGTACCTGTATCCTTTACCCTAGATGATTGCAGTTCCCAGTGCTTCTGAGAGTAATTCGCATTTGATACCCAGTCCAAGATAATCCTCCTTGTCTCCCGATCAGAGCTGTCTTGAAGAACTTTCTTCTGATCCTGAACGGCATTATAGATCTGGGACGTCGTTTGGTGGGTAGACTTGGCCAGGTTGAATTGATCAAGCTGTGTGCTCATGATTTTCAGCATGTCATCTGAAGCTCGCGAGAGAAGTCTGCACCCGTCAACAGACAGCGCCAACTGAATCCAAGTCGTAAAGTTCCGCAGTTCTTGGACAGCCTTCTGGTGCTCTTTCTCACTGAAAGGCCATAGGAAGCGGCTCCTCTTTCCATTTGTTTCTTGTCCAAGTCGGTTACATAGTGATTGTAATTTTGCCTCACAGGCTGTCCTGCAAGACATCAAGACTGAGTTCTCGCTGAATATCACGTGAGTATTCCCCAGAGTCTCACTTTTGAGAAAAGTCTCTAGGTTTGCGATATTAGATTGCAGCGCTTCAAGCTCCGTAATCAGGGTGGTAATTAACTCTCTCCTTGTACGGACAGAGTTCATGTAGCTCTTTGCACTGAAAATTGCTTTTGCAACTAGCGGCAGGATGCCAGCAATCCCGAAAGACAAAGAAAGTGGATCCATTGCCAGGGCCGTTGAGACTTTTGCGATAATTAACGCACGAAACCAAAACTTAACGTATAACGATGTGTAAGCCTTCTGTCGCTTTTAACCAGTTGAGAGACAGTGTTCGTTGCGATAATTGAGGGTTTTATCGTTCGGCGGCAACCGATTGTTCGTCATAAGCTGGACAAAGGGTAAAGTTGCAAAGTGAGGGGTCAAGCTGAATTCTTGAAAGTGCAAGCTTCAATTTCAATAGCCATACACTCGCCTATGCAAGCCCCTTTGCAGGTAATTGGACGAGATATGGAGGGCCTCAAATTCGGCTCACGTCAGCCTGCATGACATGCACTTGCAATTGTTGCTATGTGGCAACAGTCCCAGCCTATACATTACGCCTTTCCTCCGCACTTGAAGCACGATGGGAAGTGTGTTAAAAATTCTAACTCCCTTCGTGCTTCAACCTTTCTTACAGATTGTACTACAGCCAAAAGCGTTTAGAAGTAATAAACACCGGCCTTCAACGACCAGAGTCCACAGAAATCTCTTACATGAAGTCTGAACTGGAAAGATGGAAGCTGGAAGCTCTTCTGGTGCCGGGCGTTCGCAAAACATGTTCCCCTGTGTCATTGGAGATAATTACCCTGAGTTCTGCAACAAGAGCTTCCTTACGATCGCAAAACACAAGTCAGTCCTCACCTATACCATCTGAAACAAGACCTACTTACCGGCCGTTCTAGTAAGCATCTAAGAAGGTCTCATAGCCCAGAATACTGGTGTGAGGTTTGTTTAAAGAACTTTGATTCTTCTTTGCCCAGAGCCATCGTTCGTATTGTCGGGGCACAACATAAAAAGGAGCAGTGCCCCGGGAAGAGCTCAGAGGGTAACAGACAACTGAGGTCAAGCCATTTCGTCATGAGCCAAGAACAATTTAAGCGTTTGGAATCTTGGCGCAAGATTCCAGTTCGAGAACTGGCTTTTGGGGATGGTAAAATAGAGACGTTGGCTGAAAGGTCGTGGAGGCGTGTCCGCGAAGCAATCTTCCCAGACACTAGTGGAAACATGCTAAAGACTCCCAGTCTCGGTTTCCTAGCAACCAGCGGTATGAGGAATGTAAACTTGAAAACACGACATAAGCCCTTACATGTCAATAAAGGCCATGAATCGGTGAAACGAGATGAACAGGTGTACCAGCCTTGTACCGTACAGGAAGAGGAACCCATCGAAGTCAAACCTATAGAAGCCCAGCAACGTACCAGAGACTCGCTCCCGGATCAAGATAGGGCTACGTTCCCTGGCGCTTCGAATATGTCCGCCACTGAGCTCGATGATCTGAAATCAGAGCTCCCCGAGAGGCTTTACAGTGATCTGTGTCTGATAGATCCCGCATTCAACACCGTGGCAACGCTGAGAGATGCTATTCCTTCACTTCTTCGTTCATTTGCTATCCGATTGGGTTCACACGGCTCATCTAAAGTGCCAATGGAAATCATGTTGTTTGTTTACAAAAGCAGGGAGTTTGTTCACTCACCCGCTCTATCAGGGTTTGATACTGACTGACATTCGCCTAGCAAAATAAGTGCTGCGCTTAGTGAACTTGTTGAAGACTCGAACCAGCAGGGGGACTCCTCAAAATCTCCAGATAAGAGCTCGGTAATGTTAGATGATGCCATCTTAGACTGGAGGGCCAATATCGAAAGTGGGGAAGTCCCTACAGTTCCTCAACCTGATATCGAAGAGCGACCGGCGGTGATCAACGAAAGAGGCTATCGAGAACTTGTTTTCAATTCTGTTGCATACAAGTGGCTGGTGGCGGGCCTGGTACAGAAGTTGACACTCGAAGTGGCTGATGCGAATCTAGATGTGCATAGGCGGATTCATCGGAATATCTGCCGCTGCTTCAAACATCCACGACATATCAGCAGGCGGAAACCATCAAAAAAGTACCACATAACCTTTGATGTAGCTTGGAACCCCACGACTTTCTTATGTCAACAATTCGAAAGCCAGTGTGACATCGGGCGCCTTCTTGGCGAAACCCTTACTTTGACTGGAACTGCAACAGACGCCCAGATACTTCCTTGTTCGGAATATATGAGACAAACTTGGCCTAATACCGGTCCAACCTTTCTAGAACTTTTGGGTAGAGCCTTGGTATCCGATGAACACGTATCTGGTGTGCTACCACAGGAAGTATAGGTGGATGTAGCGAGACTGGCTGACATATATCAGGCGAGCTAGAAGATGATACGACCGTCCGATGCGAATTCAAAAAGTCAGGCCTCACAGTACAGGTCGAAGGCATAACGGACTCTATAGCAACCATAGGTGAGCAGATTGGCTGGCTTGGTGCTGCCCTCCGCCCGTCATCGTCAGGAACGGAATTTGCAACTTGTCGGCCGATCTTCGGTACCTGCAACCCCAGTATCTCCAAGTCAAGGCCTGCGGAATGCTTTATCGCATTTCTAACCACCCCTATGGGTGCTACGAAGGATAGGCCTGGTCAATGCTGGCATGCGATCTTTCGTAACCCGGTAATGGTGGAAGGTTATCCGATTCCAAGACGCAAGCGGTACGGATCAGGGTTGGAAATGCCCTTAAACGTCATGGCGGGATTGAATTCGTCTCCTCGAATCCACAAGTACGGAGGCAATTACTACCTCAAGGGTTACTCGACTGCCTTGGTTCCAACCGAGAAAATAGGTAATATGGTTCTCTGGCATTTCTACTATAGCGACGACGGAAGCCGTCTTCCATATCCCAATCCAACTGGCCTACGTTGCGTAGATCTTAGCATGCAAGATCTTACGGCTGCACGCCACGTTGTGGGTTGGTGTTCGAACGCCAATTTCAAGACGGGTAAGTTATCCATGAAATGATTTCCTGTTAGACTTACTTATATCCATCAGGTGCGGCCGATATGAACTATGCCATTGGAGCTTCTAAGCTCCAGCGACCGGGGAAGGAGTTTGCCCTGGAGAAGATTTCTTTTTCTTTTGGTCAATTCATCACTGGAGGTTGCCAATTCGCGATCGGTCGAAAGGACCAGCATGTACGAGCAACTAAAGGCACATACATCGACAAGTTAAAGTGGCTCGACAAGAAATACGTTACGCTGTGGGATGTTGAATATGAGCGTGGGTGGTTGGTTAACGGTAACGCGGCGCTGTTGCATCTCTTGAGATCATCGCTCCATCATTCAAGTACCGACAAATTCAGCTCGGACTTTCATTTTCAACCGCAAGATTTCCAAGAATCCAAAAATCCCCACACTCTAGATTCGGCACTTGAGGTACTTCGCAACAGCAAGAATCAACAATTAGAGCTATACGACAAGGATATAGATATACGACAAGGCTGCGCGACCAACTCTCGAACGACAGTCAAAGACCGTGTTGAGGAGTTGTACGAGATATTGGAGAAGCTCTTCGATCATACTGCGACTTCAGAAGCCTCGTCTAAAGGTCTCAATGCTAAGTCTCGCTTCCAAGATCATCTCGAAGGCTGGGATTTTATAGATATCGCGACAAACAGAGACCCATTCTTCATCAAGAGGACAACACTAGGGCTCTCCATGCTAGGTTGGCCTGATCTTGTGAGGGCTACTTCTGCAATTACCTTATTTGGCAAAGGCTTTGGCGAACTTATAGAGGCAGTCGAAGCTCAACAAGGTGGGGCATGCAAAGAGTGGATGACGATGCCCAAAAATAGGAACCTCCTCTGTGTGAGTAGCAGTCACCTAAAAGACATCATAAATGATTTGGGAGGGGATCTGGACACGACTCCTATTACGGTTATGCCCGGTACCTTTTGGAAAGTTCCGTCTTCCACCAATACATTCGACATATCTTGTCAATGTGATACCAGGGAACCATCACCAAGAACGCACCACGCCGTTCAAGGTCTCATATCTACGAAACTGTGGACTGGTCGTTCCCAGGCATGCGTCAACTTAGATGATCACCCTCATGGTGCAGTCATATTTGGACCACTGATCGACCGGAAACGCCCTTGGGGTTCCTCAGTAAGCATACCGCGGTCTGGGAGTCAGTCATCGAGCCTTTCAGCGCTGGGAGGGAGTACTACCTCAGCGCAAACCAACACTAGTGATCTCGCTTCGCCTTCCTCGTCGTTTCCAGCCTCTTCCGCTGAGCCTCAAGGACAGAATATCTCGGGGGCTTCTGCTATTGGTTCGGAAGCTTCTCCACCAGCGCCAGGGTTCAGAGCCAGGTCCCTAAGTCCCCCAGAGGAAGGACTAGGGATGAGGGAGCTCAGAAGATTCAGAAACCTGTTCCCCTACAAGAAAGCTAGAAGACATTGAGGGGACGTTTCAGTATAACACGATGTATGAATCTAGAACGTTACATAATTCGAAAATTCTTTTGTTACGGATTGGAACCCCACCGGGTTCTTGCTTTCACAATTTGGAAGTCAGTGTCACACCAGAAACCTTCTTAGCGACTAGCAATATGGATCGGAGGCTACTCCGTACACAAGTGACCTTCCGTAAGTGGTGTCCGGGTGAACTGGGTGACATTAGTTGAGGCAAGGATCGACTGGAAGGGGTGGAGATCAAACATATGATCGGCGCAAACTTAACCTGACCTGCCTAGGGTAACGGCGGACCCAAGTCAAGACGTTGTCATCGTTAGCGTAGCTAAGGTTTTTGAAAGTCACGCCTCTCAACGCGTACAGGTTAAATCAACACAACGGTTAGCGTAGCCGCAAGTTGGAAATCGAGAACTTGATAGGATAGAAGCTTTTAGTATATCTCAGGCCCGATACGAGCAATAATGACGAGATTATGCACACGGTCCCGCTCTCGGCTCCCGATTCCGAACGCCGTCACTCATGGTTTCACGGGCCTTAAAATCTTTATAGTTATTGCTAAAGTCACCTCACCTTACTTCACTTATATCCTAACTCTTGCTACAGAGCCTCTTATTATTATCTAACTTACATTGTATGCACTGTCTCCATTCCACCAACATCCAGCAAAGCTCAGTGGAAAGGTCAGAAGATTGTAAAGTTAAGATAAGAGTGTGAACCAATCAGTGATGTCCATCCTGATGATAAGACATGGCTAGATGAATTGTTCAGAGTAGGTACCCATAGAAGAAACTAATCTAGTCCATGACTCCCCCAGTCTCAGCTTCTCCACCTCCACTCCCTTAAGACTCCTCTTCCGATGCCGATCTCGACTCCCATTACCCCATGGGGAATGAGTAATGGGGTTTACAAGCCTTAAAGGAAGGCAGGGCTAGGTGTGAATTTTGCTGAGAAGGTATAAAGACAAGTAATGCCGCAGCTTACTTTTCTTTCTCAGCTCTTTCCAAGATATCTTTGTTGTTCTTTCATCTGTCTTAAGACAGGTTAACAAATATGGCCGTTCTCAAGTCAAACTCCATCTCAGAGGGCCCCCCTCGTTATTCCCTAGAGAATTCCGGCAATGCCTCACCTGCAAAGGGCGCCGGCTCCATCCCTGGGGAGATCTACCCCGTCACCACCGCCAGCGAACTACATCGGGAGATGTCGATTCGGACCATCTTCATGCTTGGTATCGGTGGGAGTGTTGGCACAGCGCTATTTGTTAGTATCGGCAGTGCTCTATACTCTGCGGGCCCTGCCAGCTTGCTTCTCGGGTTCATCGTCTACAGCATTGTCCTCGCCAACATCAACAACTCCATGGCTGAAATGACAACCTACATGCCTGTCACTGGTGGTTTCATCCGATTGGCTGGCCAGTGGGTTGATAATGCCCTTGGTTTCGCTGCGGGTTGGAACTTTTACATTTACCTTGGCCTTATTGTTCCTTTTGAGATTACTGCTCTCAGTCTAGTTTTATCTTTCTGGAGTCCAGATATCCCTGCAGGAGCCATATGTGCAGGCTGTATTGTCCTTTACTTGTAAGTCTTCTTACCCCTACACTTTACTTGGATTAAAATTGAATTGTGCACAGTGTTATCAACATTTTCGCCGTTCGAGTCTATGGCGCAGCTGAGTTCTGGCTTTGCTTCGGTAAAGCTCTACTCCTAGTTATCCTCATGATGTTCACCCTTGTCACCATGTGCGGAGGGAACCCTCAACACGATGCTTACGGCTTTCGACACTGGAATCAGCCAAGTCCTTTTCTTGAATATTTCAGTACCGGAAACACTGGAAGGTTTGAGGGATTCCTTGCCGCTCTGTGGACTGCGTCTTTTACTTGCGTTGGACCTGAGTACCTCAGCATCGCAGCCAGCGAAGTCAAGCATCCGCGTATCTATGTTAAGAAGGCTTCCAAGGCTCTCTTTGCCCGTATCTTGATCTTCTTCAACGGTGGCTGTCTGGCCATCACCATCATCGTCTCGCCAAAGGACAAAGTCCTTGAGCAGCTGTACGGTCAGGGAAGTGAAGGTCATGGAAGTGCCGCCGCTTCGCCCTACATTATAGCTATGGGGAATCTCGGAGTTACCGGCCTCCCGCATTTGATCACGGCTCTCTTTGCCACCACCATCTTCGCCGCTGGTAATACTTCCCTCTACAGCGCCACTCGCTGTCTTTATAGCTTGTCTCTTGAGGGTCATGCGCCTAGAATATTGAGCAAGGTCACCAAATCTGGGACCCCAATCTGGTCTTTGATTGTCACCATGGCGTTTCCGTTTCTTGCTTTTCTGCAACTTGGAAACGGGTCTTCGACCGTCCTGACCTGGCTCATCAACCTCGCCACTGGCGCCACCCTGATTTACTTCATCTCTGCCCTGATCACTTACCTCCGCTTTTATCGGGCGTGCCAGGTTCAAGGTTTTAACCGGGACAAGCTGCCCTACAAGGGTTGGTTCCAGCCATACAGTGCATGGTTTGCTCTCTTCTTTGAGATCATGATCGTTATCTTCCATGGTTACCGATCCTTGCTTCCTTTCGATGTTAGTGGCTTCATTACTGCATACTTCATGCCTCTGTTTGTTCCCAGTCTATTCGTCTGCTGGAAGGTCTTCAAGAAGACAACATTTGCCAAAGCAGAGGATCTGGATCTGGTGTGGGAGGCCCCTCTGATCGACGCCTACGAAGCATCGTTGGAGGAGGCTCCTGTTGGCTTCTGGCGCGATGTTTGGCAAATGCTGCGGCCTACCAAGAGAAACAAAACGGCCGAGGTCTAAGACTTATTGCAGCTTCCCAAGACTGCCCTGTGGCGTCAAGCTTTCGGATGTATGATAGATCTGCATCAAGTGATTGATACAAGATAGAGAGTGAGCATAAAAGAATATAACAGGACTTATATAGCAAGGAATTATCTCTCGACACGTTTTACAATTAATACGCGAAATAACGCTGACGTGTCTATGAGTATCGTACCATCGGGAAGGAAACCGAACACGTCGGGTTCATGGAGCCGTTACAGACCGTTCGGAACTCGAAGCCGAGGGCG
Organism: Fusarium coffeatum; assembly: GCF_003316985.1. Taxonomy (NCBI): domain Eukaryota; kingdom Fungi; phylum Ascomycota; class Sordariomycetes; order Hypocreales; family Nectriaceae; genus Fusarium; species Fusarium coffeatum. Next base: position 19,684 of record NW_022157851.1, on the reverse strand, counting down.
GAAGCTGACGCGAACATTCAGAGACATTTCTGGAGCTCTTCGCAGCTTTATTATTAGCTCCAGTGTATGAGAATCGTCTCCACTTCAAATCATGGCCGCAAGTTCACCTCCGCTGCTAAGTCTCATTCTATATACCTCCGCCAACATCGGCTCAGCTTTTATAGCTACCCGACTTCGCCTTTCCCAATAACTTGATACTATTCTCCGATTCAAGCCCGAGTTTCTTGTTGGTAGCCTCTAAAAGCCATTGGCTACCAATATTCTGCTGCAGCTAGAGAATCTTATGATCCGATACCAAGACGACCCGCGGTTCCTCGTAAACACCATCCTTCAAATCCTGCCTGATCTTGTCCATCTTCTCTTTGTTCTTCTCCAAAACCTCCAAGCTCTCTTTCCTAATCTCTTCAGGTGTTGGCGGAGGAAGGATGCCCTTTGGAGGATTATACCAGTACTCTTTGGGTACTTTGGTTCCATCAACGCCACGGAGGGACTTTTCTGCCTCCTCGTCGTAGGGTAAACGGTCAAGAAATCCTTTAATCAAAGCAGGTCGTAAGCCCTCGGCGTAAATAATCTTGTTATCGGCATCAATTTGGCGGATGACCCCATCATCGCCGAGGTGTGTGTAGGCCATTAAGTAAGGGTCGCACTCCATGCGGCGAAGAATGTCGCTGACTTCCTTTTGTTCGGGCGAGAGATCTTTGTATTCGAATCCATCGTTTGAGCAGCAAACTTGCGGCTCCGTGTGTTCTTTCTCTTCGGGCTTTGTTTGTGACATTGTTCACGCGCCGGTACCAGTTTATTAATTAGAAAGAGGAGGTTGTTTGCGGGGCATGCATGGATGGAGGAAGTGCCTCTTATCAATCAGTGGGCAATGACACATCACACTAGTTGACGTTGATCCTTGTGAATCACTGGACCAACAAATGACGCAGACAGCTCACAAGCATTTGAAAGCCCTGTATTAGGACCGATTAAGCTAAGACTGCGTACATTCCAATGGCGACACATGTGACACATCGGAAGATATCCACAAAGCCGTACTCAACAAATGTTACTCCAGCCTTTGCTAAGCTATTTCTACCCATGATCTTCTAGATACACCAACCTCGTCTGTAGATGGCAGAGCCCCGCTTGAGACAATAGTGACAACCTGTATAAGTGAGGCAATGCGGATGTTCAAAGCAGCCGCTGTGGGAACACCTATCTTTACGTCTGCGGAGTGCGAAAAGGTCCCCGTCGCGCTTTTGGGGGGTCTGTTCTTCCTCAGCCGCCGCATCATCCTTCGCCCCCATCTTGTTGAAAAAGTCATGAAGACTTTTGGTCATCTCTTCATCGGTTGCCAGAACGATCTTGTTGTCCACCTCAAGAACAAAGCCTCCGTATTTCTCATCCAGGAACTGGTCGAATTTGGGCGCCTCAGCGTGAAATTCGTCCCAGCTAGTGACCCAGATAGCGTCCTTGGGGATATCGACTGTGTATTCTGCGCTTGCGAGAGTGCCTGCGAAGGCAGCCGCAAAGATGGAAAGAGCTGTGATTAATTATTTAGCAATGGTTCAGCGCTTTGGAGATGCGATGGAGACCATACACGGCTTCATCTTGCAAAGTTTAGTGTCTGGAGTTATAGAGGCCGATGGCAAAGAAGGAGATGTTTTTTGAATAATAACACTCCTTGACTTATGCCGCTTTATATACTTACTAAATGGTGGAGGCCTTGAGGGAGCTGATACCATGACCTCCTTGGCACGGCAAGTTTGTATTTACCCAACATGTGTAGAAACAGCTACTCTGTGGTCCTTGTCGGCTTTCACATGCACGCCCAGTGTATCAGTTCATGGCGAGTTCATGTAACATGGAAGAGTGCCGATATTGCCGGAAGTTATGTAACTAGGAGTAGCCTTTGAGTTCACCGACCATGTGCCACCGCAAGTAGGACTTGCTTCTTTGAGTCTTTATCGTACAAGATATCATCAGGTTACTACTATTCAACAAGGTTCTCGATCAGCAACATTGGCTGTGTTATTTTTTAAGTACGCCTGTGCGCGTAGCTTCCATGGATCTTTTGTCCTCAGTACTTCAACAGTGTGTCGGGGGACTGGATCTTATCAATCAGTCGAGCATCACATGTCGCGTCAATTGAGCCTAACCCATGTTAATGCTGGATCAACAAATGCCTCAAGCAGCAGCTTACAAAAGGTCATGTTGTCAGCTCACGGCGTGATTAGGTAACAAAATCTGTTGAACAGTTGTCAAGAGAGCCAGGGTTTACTGACGCCGACGTTGAATCAAACATGCAAGCTCATACACATCAAATTCTCACTATACTAGCTATTAACATATTACTACTATCGATCTCATCATAAGCCGACTCGCTCATCCCCAATTAAACTGCTTCATCTTCTCCTCACTATAATCCTCAAACCTGTCCCCATCAAACCTATAAATCGTCGCATCTTTCGCCATCATAGTCTGCGCCATACAATCAACCTTCGAAACCTTCCCCTCAGCATACCATTTTCTCAACAGCATCAGCAGTCTATCATCAGCCTCCCTCATCTCAGGCGTATTAATCCAAGTCTTATCTCCAAAAAGGCTGGCTTCATCGCCGGGGTAAGGGACAATGTTCATAGCTGCAACGACTTCTTTCTTATCATCTCGTGCTACCATGAGACGAGTGTCATGATCTAAAGTCTGGCTTCCATCGGGGTGGATGACTGGAAAAGGACCCTCATCTGAGATCTCGCAGTTGGGAAAGTTGTTGGTGAGAAACCTTTGTGCCATCTTGTAGGAGACCATTATCAGTTGTGCTCGTAGTTCGTCTGGTGATCTGGTCTTGGCCTGTTCGGCCACGTATTTCTTGACGGCTTGGAATTGACTCTCGGAACCCATGAGATCGTGTTTTGGGAGGAGTGAAAGCTTGAGGTTGAAGTCTCTTGCTAGACTCTCGTCCAGAATGGGGTCTTGGGCTGCTGACTCGCTTTGTATGGCCAGATCATGAGGACCAGGAAGTGCTCTGACTTGCGGGAACAGACTTGTTGGATCGCCAACGAATTTGAAGACTGTTTCGTCGGTACCCATGTAAACACGAATGGTGCAACGATCCAAAACTCCCTTGGCATGTAGGCCGGTCGCATACTCCATTACAGCCTTTTCGCCAGCTCGCATTATTGAACTCTTGATATAGTCTCCAACCTTTGGCCAAACGACAGATTTGCTGATTCCAATGATCAAAGCAATCCTGACAATACCACCAGGGTCTTTCGCCGGATCAGCCTTTCGTACCAGTGTGACTGACTCAGACTCTTCCTCCGCCTGGCCGGGAAATGGTGGTGGCGTCGCAGTGAATGGGATCTCCTCAACTCTCTCAACCATGTTCTCATAAACCCTCGTAACAAGAATTCTCGTTGGTTCATGATACATCTTTCCATTAGGAAGCTTAAAAGGCAACTGGCCTTCATCCCAGACTGTACTTCCCTCAAAGTTATTCGTGGCGGCTCGAACAGTCTGTCGGAACCAACACGGCGCAAAAAGACCTCGAAATGCATTCGGCGCCTTCTTGGTGTCTTTTCGCATACTCTCCAGCGTATCGATCAACAATTGTGGCCACACCTCGTTGCAGGCATTGATAGTCGGCGGTTTGGGTGAAGCGTCGAAACGGCACGTTATGAGATCGGCGCCGATGAAAATGTTGATCAGTGCATGTTTGAGGTTTACGCCTTCGGCTCTCATGAGAGTGAGTCTTTCCAGCATAGTATGTTTTGCACCGGCTAGTTCGCCGCTGTCGAGTTCGCTTCCTGGAACTAGCCAAGGTTTTTGGTCGTCAGTGGGTTTTTGAAGGGGCTTTGCTATCACCAAAGCTATAGAGTGAACGATGCCAGTGAACGACGCGTCCATGACCATAAAGGCTTTTGTGGGAACCTTGCATTTGTCGTTTTCCGAACAAGCGCCTGCGTCCATACAAATATGTAAATCCCCCATGTCTTCAATTGTCCCATTGCCCGAGCATTCAGGATATCTTGTTGCCAGATATGCGCGAGCACCAATGAACATGAGTTCTTGATATAGCGAAGGCAGTTCATTGTGTTGTCCAGATTCAATCAATTGCTGTTCCTTTGCGCAGATCCAATAGGACCATCCTAAATCTTTCTCCCATGTTACTTCAGGTCTTGTGACATTTTCTGGGTCGACATTCTGTTGTTTGGCTGGTCGAGGGGCACGTGGGTCGTCGCCGACTGGGGTTGACGAGCTGCAACCCATGATAAGAATAACGAATGAACAATGTGAGAATAACTTGATAGAGCTGATCTGATGGGGACAATAGAGAGCCTTTTATCTTCCAAGTTAACAGCTCATGACTGGAGCTCTGACCGGGTGACTCACTTCACTGTTAGCTCTTACCTGCTTAAAATGGCAACGTAGCTTTTGCAACGTGCAACCAACAGTCAGCCCTAGCCGAGAAAATTCGTATCAAACGAGAGTGGCATTATGGACCCTGGATTAACTAGGCAATTCGTCCGTCCAACGAAAGGTCATCTGATATGGCATTAAGTCACTCATCACTGAGAATAGGAAAACTTCAGTCTTTCAGAAGAAAATGTCAAGTCGAACAACGGGTCCAGAAACATGGAACTGCGCAGTCAACTGCTGAACAAGGCAATAGAACGGATATACGTAGCGTGGTGAGCAAGGTGACTTAGCGAGCCACTGAGAGCCTTGTATCTTATCTTGTCTTATCGAGCGATAAGACCATCTCCAGATCACCGCGAGAGCTGTACCAAAACAGCGGAACCACCACTGACTGCAAGACCATTTTCTTTCCTCCTTCACGCGATGAGAGCTCGTTTAGTTGACTACAAACTGCCCTCACATATCTAGAAAATTGCAACTCACGCTACTGCTTTTTCTACTACTATAAATAATGTTCACGGCCATGATTTATGTCAATCAATCTGCTGTGCTCTATCTACAGGGTAGCCAATCTTCAAATTTTTATGTTCTGTACGCTAACGCGCTTGTTACGCGACGACGCGTCGAACTCAGAGGAAATACCCATGCACAACCATGGCGCGCTGCGTGCTTGCCACTTAGATTTCTATTGATACGTGTTACTCACCAGACTCCCACGATCTCCAGTGATTTTCGACATTAAAATATCCCATGAGCTCGTCACGGTCAGGAAATATCGCCAAGGATGAGACGGAATTGAAGCGGCCCCAGCGGTAAGGCTAACTCTGTCTGGCCAAAGCTCTCGGCGATAGCCCGGTCTGTTGAAACTCAAAAAGCACGAGGGACCTTTTTAGGATGTGGTTGAGCCGTGCTGTCCCTGCAAACTGTATCACGAATGACAGGACGGTGTCTCCACCGACGGGGTCTAGGCTCAAGATTAACAACCAGCACATGGTCAAGCATCCCAGTGAAGAGCATTGACCTTTGCTAAAAAGTCTGGCGATCGGCTGACTGGAGAAAGAGATTGATAAGATCACAGAGTAAAGAGTTTACCGACTGATATTGGGAAGATGAAAGCACTAGATGCATGATGGTACTTTATGAATGTGATACACGGAATGGCTGAAAGTGGTACAGTACTAATTGATCTATATTTTGTTAAATCATATCGCTAAAGTCCGTCGGCCGACATGTCTCTTGCCGGTGCCAAGAGTTAACCACCCAACCAACAACAAACGAATTTTTAAGCGAGATGGAAATGTCAAAGTGACCAAAAAAGATGCGCATTTACGATTTTTCTTTCGAGAGATGTCATTATATGATATATTAAGAAAAAGAAGATATTGACAACTCTGGTCGCGACCTCCAACTAGAAGGCATAACACATATCCGTAATGGGAACCTCAACATGGTACAAGTTACCCTTAGCCCATCTCGTAGCAAATCCATCAAGATCAAACACAAAGTCAGACTTGAGCGACATACCGCATTCACCAGGAGGAGTATGCACAGATCCTCCCACACCATCATTAGAAGCATGACCCTCCTGAACAGCACTCAAGCTGAACTTGTTCAAGATACCGGGTGTAGCTGTGAGTCCACTGCTAAGATCGACAAGACCTCCGAGTAGTTTGAATGTAAGTTGAACAGTAACCGAAGCACGTGCGTTCAAGCCTACTTCTACACTCTCGCTGATGTTGGCGTAGGAAGTGTATTGTGGTTCCCAGCCTGTAGCGCTGTTCTTGCTGCCGTCTAGAGCGTCGAGGTGAACGTTTCCTGCAGGGATGGAAATTCCTGCGCCGACGTGGGCGGATACTGCAGCTGAGGTATCGACATCTACGCCTACGGCGAAGCCAATTCCGGGACCGAGGGAGAGAATGCCTGGGACTTCGACAACGGTGAAGGAGAGGGTATCGGGGTCGTAGAGGATGGAGCGGGACCAAGCGGCTGCTACGTCAGCGGACAGAGCGACGTCGGCGTTGAAACGGGTGTCAAGATCGAAGTAGAGATGTTCCATCTATCTATGTTAGTAGGGTCGGAAATGGTGATGATAATGATGAATTACCTTGAACTTCCAGAAGTTATACTTGGCGCGGCCGGAGAAAGAGACAGTGGATGAGAACTCTGCTTGCTCAGCTCTGATGTTGACAAAAGGCTCTTCAGCGAACAAAACAGTGTCCTTCTCGAGACCAGTGCCGAAATCGAGGGAAAGACTGGGGTTCAAATTGAGGCGCTTTCGCAGTTTGGTGGCGGGGATTGAGTTGAAGGACATTTCGCATGTTTCTGTGAAAGGTCAGTGTTGTTCATCATTGCGAGTGAGATACATACCAGCGATGTCTTCCAACTTCTGTTCCGAAGCATGGCAAGTAATTGACTTCTGTCCCTTATCCGCCGTGACGCGATCGACGAGATAGAATGCTTGACCATTGGCAGCCTTGCAGTTGCCCATGTTGCCAGTGATGAGAATGAAGGTATCGAGCCATGATTTGACTGCATTGTTGAAAGCATCGGACTTGCCGAACTTAACCTCAATAGAGTCGGACGAGCAGTCTACTGAGGTGATGGCATCAATGTAGTCAAGCACAACAGCTGGGTGGTTCATGACGAGATCCATATCGATGGAACCCTTAGGACCATTCTTGACGGTGGTGTTCTTTGGTGCGTTGAAGGCAGAAAAGGTTCCGTTCGAGGGCTTGTTAGCTTCCTTGTGAGGCTTACCCTTCTTGTCAACAGTCGCCTCCTCATCGTCGTCAAAGTCACCGTAGGACATGACAATCTTCTTCTTAGGAACTGCATTCTCAGGGTTACTGCAGTCAACCTTCTTGGGAGTCTTGGGAATGAAAGTAGCGGTAGTATTGTGGGCAGCCGTAGAGGACGCGTGGATGGTAGTCTGAGAAGACTTGGAACGAGTGGAGGTAGGCTTAGCCTTGACAGACTCTATCTTTTGAGCAGCAGCAGCGATCTTAGTAGCGACAGTCTTGACCGTAGTCGACGCCGTCTGAGGAGGCATCTCAACAACAATGTACTTAACAGTGCAACCACATGATTCGTCAATAGAAGTACGGATCTCAGGTGCAGCAGAAACAGTAAGGCAAAGCAGCCAAAGGCTGAAAAGAATGGACGAGAACGAGGTCCTCATGATGAGAAATGAATGAATGAATGACTGGATGATTAGGAGTGAAGAGCACAACTTCTTGACAGCGACATCTTGAAGATATATCAGCTTCAAAGTCAGTGGATACGAAATAGAGTTCATCAAAACGGTGACTTGGCTACCAATCAATCCATAATGTCAGGTATAGCATAATTCTCAAGTCTATAACGAGGACGCCCTATAGGGGGCCGCATCTTGAGATGTCATAAATCTTGGGACTTGCAGCTGGAGTGACAGAAATACTCAGCCAGCTCCCCCCGCATTAACATGGTTTAAGCGGGTGATTGAATCTGTCATCTGCCAAGTCATTCTACACCCCTCAGCCACTTGGGACCCTTAAACCTGTCAAGACGGGCCACGGCAAAACCGACCATCCAATAAGGAAAAGCGTGGAACGGTGGTAAAGTGGTGGGAATAAGTCGTCAGGTGGGTGGTTGCAGTGCAGGGGTGGTAGACCTTCCTAGTTGGTGTTAGCGGGTCTTGGTTCGATATCAGCTCTGCTCTTTGCAGACTAGACGATATTGACAGATAACGCGACGTTTGAGATCCATGTGAAAATGGTACTGTGATGAAGGGCTTGGCAGGGGAAATCACACGCTTTTATCGCGGGTTCCGTTGCACGTGGGTTTAAGAGCTTGATGTAATGTTCGGCAGTTGCGATTCTGAGGGAGGGATAAATAGCTCATCTGATAACTCACTTCTTGTGTCATGTCACTGGGGTTCTCTCTAGGTTAATTCGATGTTATATGTACCTGCCTCATCGATGGAAGGTTGCAATATGGTGGTGTTATCCAGAATTAGGACCAATAGACACAAGAGTGTAGAAGAGCTTCCGGTTTTGTCTTGGTCTCTTTCATGTGGACTTTCAGTCAACTGAGTAGCTTCAGATCCTATTAACTCATATCGGTTTGGTCACTGGCTTGGTCGAGCATAAGGTGGCTTCAGTGATCCCATTCCGTCTCGGTACACTTGGAGAGGATTATCCACCGGTGATTGCAATCCCGTGAGTCTCTACCGTAAGGTTGAAACAGGTTTGAGCTATTATTAACCTGTCATCCACCCATAACATCCTGTCTTCGTTGTAATGCCACCTTCCTGTAGTACCGTCAGGTAGAAAACAAATGAAACCAAAAGAGCAACCACCACAAAAGCAGCATAGCCACCGTAGCTTTACAGTAAGCATTCAGTATTGAAATAAAAAAACAGGACCCCTCTATCCGTTGTAGGTATCACTACCGTCGATCCGGAGATCTCAAAACGATATGTTTCGTCATAGGATTGATGACCTATCGGACGAATTGCCGGAGGAAGCCAGAAGACCTTGGTGTTATTCCATAGAATCCAAGACATGTCGTTACTAAGGCCAAGTCCGACGCGATTGCACTCATCCAGGCATGTATCCCTCTTCTGTATATCAAGCTGAATATCGCCAATGTTGGTCGATACTAGATCAGATCCAGCCGTAAAATCGAAGCGTGTGGGTTTCTTAACCATCTCCACGTCCGTCAGTATCTGCCCAGTGGAGACTTTACTTAATGTCAGTTTGTGGTATAGTCCCGACCAGATACATGTCGTGTAACTACTGTCGAAATTGACACGATCAACCTCCCATCCAAGAGTAAAGTCATGTCTCACTTCTTTCGTTTTCATATCGATGATTTGGATACCATTTTCTGTGTCAGAAACATTCGTGAGTAACACAACGAGGCCTAAGCTCGGGCAAATATCCACAATCTTCTCGATCATTCCCCATGGCTTAATTATTTCAACCATGTCGGCCTTTTCGATGTCGAAGACATAGAGTAGACTCCCTTGATCATGCACCCAATCAGGCTTACTGGACTCGTGGGATAGTATAGTAAGGAATTTTGAATCAGAGGAAAACATGAGGTCGTGAGTTTTGTCAGGGGTTTGGATGGTATGCATAGTGACATGTGTATCAAGCTTTGAGATGCGTGTTGTGTCACGATAGGCCACAGCAATGAGGAAGCCGTCGGGGGAAATAGCTATGCCCGGACAGCTAGTAGTAGTGTATGAGAAAGGGCCTGTGGCAATTCCCGAACAAGCCTCGACAGATGTTCGGAAGCTGCTGAACACCTGACCGCGATATTCAAGGAATTCGTCTCCTGTCGACAAAGAGGTCGCCCATACGCTCTCTGTTAGAAGTTGATAGCGTTGAAGATTTGGCGAAAAAGATGACCGCTCTTCCAACCTTTGACCGCGATGGTTGATGGCAAGGTGAAATATGCTGTCTCCCGTCTTGATGTCCCAAATCCTTACTTTTGATTTGTAAATTGCAGCCACGAGGGTTTTGTCGTTAGATAGTATCAGTTCCTCGAATTCCCAATCAGAATCGTCTGCGATGCTGGGCCGCTCGTTCGGCGTGTACGATACCACGCTAACAGTATTGGTCTCGACCAGGGAACATGCCATCTTATAACTGGGGGAGATTCCAATGAAGCCACTTGAAGTGAACGGTACGAATCGAGTTAGGCATTGCCCTGTCTCGATGTTCCACGTCCTGATTTCATTTTCATCATCGCTTGACCCAAGTACCGTGCCTTCTTCCAAGAACCCAGTAGTCACAACGCGACATTTGTGACCATCAAATTTCTGACCTAGATCTCCCGATGGCAGCGCCCGAATCTGAATCCGTGTCTCTAATTCCGGAGGACTGAAAGCCACCATCATGGAATGATCAGCACAAAGCATAACTGAAATTGAGTAAAGGTGGTCAACACCAGTGCTTAACTCAGGTATTGCATTGTTGCTATAATGTTTGATGCAGGCGCCAGACGCAATATCCCAGACCAAGATTTCATTATGGCTCACATTTGAATACAGAGCCAGATGTTTTGAGTCCGTGGAGAACACAAAGAGGGTTATGTTACTGAATTTATGAGCATCATACTCCAGTCTCGAGTCATCGAGACTTAGTCTTTCTGGAGCGCTACCCGATTTCAATTTGAGGAGAACAACACGATTGGAAGTATCCATGAAGGCACAATATCGGGCGCATTGTGAGAAGCATGGCTCGTGTCGTAGGTCTGCGAGCAACGCGTATTGTCCAACCATCTCCGCCGATTCTCCCTGCCATAAGTACATATTGTGCTGATTCTTTAAGTATATCCATAACGGCTCAGTGGCTATGGCAATGGTTGGATGGATAACCAATGGCACATCCTCGATCCACGTCTCACGGATACACTCACTAGTATCGAGGCGCCAGACTCTCATATTACCATCCTCCGACAAGGATACCATATATATGCTGTCAGGGGAAAATGCAGCGGCGATTATTGGAGCCTCGTGTCCCTCCAAAACATTTTGGTGACGGTCCCATTCGCTTAGGGAATCTGGAAGTTGCGATATCCATTCAGGTGTACTGTTGGCAAAGATAGGCTGCATTGGACTTGTAGATGGGACAGTGTAACGTAGTGAGGAGTAGAGCTGAAGAGGGTATTGGTCGATAATGGTGAAGTTGATACGAAGAAAGCGACGAAGATCCTTGAGTAGTTCACATAGCCTGGGGCATTCGTTTTCCTGCACTGCCGTTAGTTGAGATATCCTGGGAGTGGAAGTCGTTTTTATTACCCTCTCCATGGCTTGCAATCCTTGAATCATGACATAAATCTCCGAAAGACGGTCTATAAAGCTCAGACACTCGAGAAGATGTAGCAGGTGGTGCTCAAGAAATGGCAGTATATCTTCCGATCTGATAATTAGATCCGGAGCCTTTGTGAGATGAGTGACCCAATAGCGACAAGCATACTCCAAGTCTGGAGAGATGCAAGAAGATACACGGCGCGCTGTCACTTCTGAACGTGCAATTCCTGGCGCCACGAGACCGCATATATCTTCTTTCAGTGAGGATTTGAGAATACGAAGGCAGCCGGCAGAAATTCGACCATGGCTTTGCTTCTCGTCTACCCAGAATCTGTTTATTCCCTCCTTCTCCGGGTCTAGCAAGAAGTCTCGGAAAGACAGATGAAACAGCCGTATTGGTGATTCTGCTGTTTCGGGGTAATGCAGCACTGAGCGAAGAACCTCCAACCGGTGGTAAATACTTCTTTGGGGCACATCGATGAGTTTTGACAGAGCAGCAACTGTTAAAGGGGCTTCGAGAAGTATGATAGTGCCCACAACCTGTTGGAAGTTGTCAATGACGTCCTTCTCTTCTCGCTTTGAAAGGCCTCCCAATTGCTGCTCAAGCGACGGTAGATAAGTGGCATCCATTTTTGACTCCTGGCTCTTGGTGTCAAAGGTCAGCACCTTCTGCAATTGGACCTCGGGGTCTGCGCTCATCCATTGCCGGATGAATCGACACACGGTTGCAGCGAAAATAAAGAGCGGCACGGCTTTCTGAACAAGAACGGCTGTCCTCTCGGGGCCTGGCCACGTGTCTGGCAGACGGAACTCCTCCTCAGCCATGAGATTATAGTCTTGCCGTATTCTGTTTAATTCCTCTGTGAAGAACGTACGAATGTCGCGCTCGATAATGTCGTTGGGGATCTCGTGAAGAACAAAGTCTTGGTAGGTGCCAAGCACAGCACGGAAACCCAGTCGAATATGCAGTTCCGGCCGACTCGTAATGAATACCTTGATTGTCACATTCGAGACATCCTTAATACGAGTAAAGATCCTGATAAGTCGCTTAATTCCCCCGTCCCCCTCGCATTCGTCCAGAGCATCAATGACAATTGCGATAGTTTCCCTTTTGGCTGGCTGTAACCCCATGATAGGTTGCAGTATCAATTTATCGAACTGCTCCTCAGCCACCTTGGACATGAGGGAAGGATCGCGGTCAACAGCTGCCTTGATACTTGATGCAAGACCGTGGTGGCGAATGGCTAATTGGAAGGCGATGGTGGTATAGAAGCAAGAAAGATTGCCGCAATCGCCACCACCTCTCTTGAAGAAGAAGCTTGCCCCAAGGTGATTTTGGCCATCCCATCTTTTGGCCATCGTACGAGCAATAGTTGACTTGCCAGTACCAGCCATTCCCTGCAACCAAAAGATAGTCTCAGTGTTGGTATTCTTGAGCCACTCATCAATATCGCCCAAGAGCTCCGAACGAGTGGTCTTAAGGCAGATGTTGTTCTCTTCTTCGGCCTGCGAATCGTGGGCCGCGCCAGCTACCACTGGAAGTTGAGCCATGATCTGGCTGATGTCGACTTTATCCAACTTTGTGACAACACCTGTCAAGTCGGATCCTGCCTTGTCCAGTTTGACGTGGGATTTGTCGAGTTTAGAATGAGCATCATTCATTTGAGACTCTGCATTGTTTAACTTGTCATCTACGTTAAGCAGAAGGCCACTGTACATGTTAGTAGATGGTATATAGGTGAATCAAATGGGAGTTTTCTTACGTTTGGTCAACCTGAAGTAGGTGCGAGAGTGAGATTGAACTTCTGTTGAGACGACCAACAATGCGATGAACTTCCCCACTTTGAAATGGCCATTTCAGCGACCTGAAGCCTCGTCGCCAGAGACTATGTTTGGAGGAAGGTTGAAGTTTCCCGTTGACGTCTGATAAGATAGAAAGAGAATCTTCGATTCTAAGCAGAAGCTCTTGGGATGCTTCAAGTCTCGTGCCTTGGGGACTTTGAATGAGCTTTTGCACTTTTTGCGCCGTGTCACGCAGATTCTCCACCTCCTGTCGGAGCTCCTGGATCTCGACCTTGGCATTTTTGGCCTCTTTGGCGTACTCAGAGCAGACCTGTAATACTTTGACTGAAATGTCAACGACAGCAATGACGTTGGCAGCTACGCCGAGTGCTTCCATTGCTGGTCGGGCGGATTGCAAATGAGTGGAGGGAGCAGAGGGAGGAGAGCGGGGTAAAACTGAAGATGCAGATAAGCCAGGTTCTCAGACAGTAAGTTTCTTGTTGGTGCCTAGAACATTCTGCATGCAGATACTACAGCATGATTGGAGAAGACTGTAGCAGCCACGTGCGTACACAGTCATACTATTTATAACATGATATAGATGTGTTAAATACTAAGTACTTAAGTAGATAACTTTATAAGTTAGAATTTCACTAGTAGATGAATTTATAAATATAATAATTGATAGCAGAAAAGCTACTATATGTTCTTAAGGGGAGTTATCTTGTTAATAGCTGTACCCTTTAATTTACCTACGTAAGTAACTAAAGACAGGGCTGATAGAGCAAACATAACCTCAGCATCACACAGACTTCAGCAAGGGTTAAATAGATAGTGTGACCTATCTCTCCAGCAGGATGGATGTCGCTTATCCCTGTAGCTTAGCTATTGACTAACCTACAGTCGACATGCCTAGCCGGGCCAAGTAAAGCCCGGCGCCATGATGCATTTCCCTCCATCGTTCGTTCTTGAGACTGGCTCTGCTTCATAAATTCAAGTTTCTAAGAAAATTAAATTTGCCCGGAAGAAATTCCTTGCCTTCGTTGAGAAGCCACCTTCCTACAGTACCGTCCAGTAGAAAGTAAATGGAACCAGAAGAGCGACCACCACACAAGCAACATAGCTACCGTAGCTGCAAAGACAAACGCTATAGAGAACAGCGCTATTCCGTAGGAGAATTGTTGGAAACTCTCATCACTCCCAAATCTTTCCGTACCCAGAGCGACCTGCATAGCTGACAAGACCACCGTAATGTAGACGAAGACACCTAGAATCCAGCTGAAGTTGCTTTCGAAGAAAGTCGTATAGCGGATGGAGCCAGACATGTAGCCGTATACAAGGTTCTTGAGAGAAAAGCCGGCTAGTCCGAGACGATACAAGGTATTGAGACGAGAAAGGCGCAGTTCCCCATATCGATAGCGTCGGTTCATCGCATATAACGTTGTATCGTTCGAGTGTATGTTGAGGCCAGTGACGAATGCGACCCATTTATTCCAGCATATATCAGCTGGTAATAGGCCTGTTTCAATTGCGACGCGCAGGTCACTCTTATGTCTGACAAGCCAGACATAGGACACCAGGAAGCCAAAAGCGTTTTTATACAGTTCTGGATCCCCACATAATTCTTGTTCCCAGAAGTCGTAGTCTAGGAGGTATTCGGGCATAGGCTTGATGAAAATGGATTCATCATGCCATACTAGATGTTCATCTGGGTTCTCGGTCACAAAGATGGTTCGACGCAGTAATATTTGCCGATGAAGAGGCCTAGCTGGCTTTGGAAGGCCGGCAAGCCAGAGATAAGAATAGATCCTGTTCAGTCCAGGGGTTTTCAGGTCTAACTCGAGGTACGTGCGTTTGTCTTTCCCTGAATCAAGGAGCGAGGTGACTTGTATATCACAGGCATTCTTGGGAGAGATTGGGGGTTTCAATCGATGAGTCTAGAAGTATCAGTCAAGATGATTCCTTTCTGTAGCTCTTACCAACTGACCAAATTCTCCATTTGTCAAGGAAGCTGAATGCTGACGTTGGATTGTTTAAGAAACAATTTACTTTGATGTATTTTGGTATTTCATTCCTTTGTAGATGATCTGCTTACTCCGCCCACCTAAGAGGGGGCCCAGTTGCAGATTCCTAAATAACCGCGCGCTCCAAGCCGTCTTCCTGTTGGTCAAGTTGCATTACCCTTGTCATTAGGCTTTGTCGGCAGCTTGGCAGCGGCAGCGGCCGGCCCCCACGAAGCGACACTCTGGCCACTAAAATGTCGGCAACGCAACTGCTGGCTCGCCGCAAGGGCCTGACACAGGTCGATTGGCTATCAAGCAATTGCAACTCGTTCGTTGGTCGCGCAAATTACTGTTTCTGTAGATCCAGGGCCCAGTTCCAGTTTCAGGTCCAACTGAATACCCCTCACCCATCTTCTCATCTTTCTCACTCGCTCTCGCCAGCCGGACTTGAGTCTTTCTTGTACTTATAAGAATCCTTCTTTCCCTTTTATCTACGTCTTGTCATTTGTTCGCTGGTCTATCCCATCTCTATTTCAAGAGCTGAACAACAAGTTTATCTAACGCTGGCTAAAACATGGCTGCTAAGAACAAAGGTGCTGTCTTTCGTGTCTCGGGTTTACTGGCTAAGAAATCAGACGAAGCCGTGGAAATCGATCTCAGGAAAACCATCACTGAGAACCTGTCTGATGTGGAAGCAAAACTTCGTTTTACTGCGGGTATTGTGCCCTCTTGCAACGATGACGCGCGAAGAGTGGCACTGGTAGAATTTCACGATGGCGTTCCTAAGTTCTTGCATGCATTAATGGCCAATCCACTGGGAGATTGGCAAATCAAGACGAGCCATGGCGATATCAACTTTGACCGTCACTTCTTCGGGTTTACTCAGCTGTACACCCCGAATCCGAAGACACCTATCACCGCTGAGTAGGTCCAGACTCTTCAATATCTAGCGGTTGCTAATTTAGTTCGTCAGTATCATTGCGATAACCGGTCTCGATGGGCACGCATACGGATCATGGAGAGGAAAGGGCAACCTTGGAAGAATGTGGCTACGTGACTTTCTAGCTCAGGACTTGCCATGTTGCCGAACCATGATCTACGGATACAACTCTAAGTTGTCAAGCCATGGTGTCAGTAAGATCATGGACTATGGAAGGGAATTGGTGGAGGAATTAAAGAAAGTTCGAAGTTCAAAGGAGGTACGTGATACAAGAACGCTCCGCCTCGGCTGTTTGATCACCGCCCTAACAACATGGTGCTCCAGGCTAGACAACGACCGCTTTTTTTCATCGCCCACAGCTTTGGTGGAATCATTCTTGCCCATGTAAGTTATCCTAGCCTAACATGGAAGCGACTTTGAACACTAAACGTCGACACAGTGTCTCATCAAGGCAGCCCAGACGACCACAGACGACCACCCGACAATAGCCGCCCTTCACAAAGCCACGTACGGAATGCTTTTGTTTGGTATCCCGCACAAAGGGCTTGTCGTAGATGATATCCAAAAGATGCTAGGAGATGAAAACCATCCACGCAACTCACTCCTCCAGCAAATCAGCAAAGAGTCCGAACTACTAGCATCTCAACTGATAGACTTTAAAAACCTTATCCGTGATCGGAAGGTTGTAAGTTTCTATGAGACAGGCCAGACCAAGCAACTCACCTTTGTATGGCTACCTATCAAACAGATGAAATTTACGGATGACTGGCTAACTGTTCCAGAACAACGAAAAGAAACGTTGGGAGAGAGCGGGGAATTTTGTTACGGCGGTGGACGCCGACTCGGCCCTTCTTCAGCTACCGGACTTATTGGAAGAGAAGATTCCAATCGATGCTGATCATTCGATGATCGTCAAGTTTGACAACAATAATAGCAAGACGTACGTCAGTGCGCGGGATAAGCTGAGACAGTTCGAGAGAGACGCCCCAAGAGTGGTTGCGGCTCGCTTTGGTAAGTAGCTTGACATCACACAGTTGCAAAAATAGCTATTCCTCCAGGTTCGGAGTCTATCCCCTAGTAGCTCAGTTGTAAGGGCGTTTGGCTGTCAATGTTATATATCATCACACGATTGGATAGTTTGAAGATAAATGTTGAGCCAATCAATTTAGCTAACACATGTTCCAAGAACTGGTAACAAATGGACCGAAACCAACTATCATGATACCATTTCAACAGGATCTTAGTTTCGTGGGCCGAGAGCGCATCATCACAAATATCTTCGAGTGTCACGCGACAGACAACCACTGTCGAGTGACTCTCACTGGCCTAGGGGGTGTAGGGTGAGTATTGCTATGTGTCATCGAGTGAACCCCCGTGCTTATATCATCTAGGAAATCTCAAATTGCTATCGAGTATGCGTACAGACTTAGAGAATCCTCACCACAGACATGGGTTTTCTGGATACACGCGGCAAACACTTCACGAATTCAAAGCCATTGCCGATAAAGTGAATATACTTGGACGCGACAACCCGAAGGTTGGAATCCTCAAGCTTGTGCACAATTGGCTAACTGATGAGAGAAATGGTCAATGGCTCCTCATTCTCGACAACGCTGACGATGACGGGCCTTAATTCGATCCCGACAGACCACTTGAAGGTTTTCTCCCCCAGACGCCAAATGGGAAACTCTTAATTACCTCAAGGAACAGATCCGCAGCAACGAACCTTGTTGGGTCGCAGGGTCATAACCTTCAAGTGGAACCAATGGGTGAAGACGATGCCCTAACGTTACTTGATACAAGGGGGTTACTCGATGAGTCCAATCATGATGATGCAAAAACCCTTGTTGAGGCGCTAGAATACATACCCCTCGCAATCAACCACGCCGCCGCTTGTATCAAGGCAAGTGCCTTGATGACAATGGCAGACTACACCAGGCGATTCGAGGAGAGTGAAGCACATCTGGTGAATGTCCTAGGCAGGGAAATGTACAAGGATATTCGACGTGACAACAGCATACGTCATGCCGTTATTGCGACTTGGCAGATTTCTTTCGCCCAGATTCAGGAGACAGAACCACTCGCTGCAGACCTTCTCGCCCTGATGAGCATGTTCGATAAACAAGGCATTCCGTTATGTCTACTGCGGTTTCACCGCGACGAACAATACGATCTAGATAAACTTCTGACTATACTAGTGGACTTCTCTCTTGTGAGAATAGAGATTGGAAAACAGTCGGTAGGGATGCATGGGCTAGTCCAGCTTTCTATGAAGAAATGGCTCGAGGCAGACAGAGACACAACTCAACCAAGGCTACAGCCAAGAAGACTCCTAAATGCTGCCTCCGCCAGCGGAAACTATGCTACTGTTGCTGCACTTGCCCTCATGATTATGGCATACGTCTTCCCCTTTCCCAAGTTTGAGACTCGTGCAATTTGCAGCATGTACCTTCCTCACGCTTACGCCGTACTGAATAATTATGGCAATGGTCTTGCAAAGGGACGTGCTGCAAAAGCCAGCCTTTTGTATAATATTGCTACCTATCTCGACCGGGAAGGACGGTACGAGTTGGCTGAGCAGCGCGCATATGAAGTATTGACTCTGTGCAAAGCGGCTTTCGGTCCAGAAGATCTCCGTACGATGATGTCTATGAGCCTACTTGGGAGTACATACCATCACCAACATCGATGGGAAAAAGCAGAAGAATTTTTCTTGGATTCTTTGGAGATGCGGAAGAGAAATTTTGGAGAGGTACATGTCGATACCCTGGAGGCTTTCTCTGATCTTTCAAGTCTGTATTATAACCAAAGGAAATTTAATAAGGCGGAGGGTTTTGCATTGCAAGCCTTCGAGGCGGGGAGAAAGGCTTACGGTGAAGATCACCAATACACTCTAACAAAAGCAAAGGAATTGGGGTTAGTATATAAGACTCTGGGGCAATGGGAAAAGGCAGAGGAGCTTATGCTTCAATCTCTGGAAGGGTACAAGAAGCTCTTTGGTAGAAAGCATCCTAGAACGCTGGTGATAATGGTATCAATGGGCGCGATATATCTAGAGCAAGGAAGATCGAAGGAGGCAGAAGGACTTATGGAACAAGCGATGCAGTACATGAATGGCAACATACCAGTTGAGGATTGTTATCACACATTATTCGCTTTGAATGACTTGGTTACAATTTTTATACATCAGAAAAGGCTAGATGAGGCAGAAGAGCTTTGTACAGGAATACTGGAAGTTTGGACGACGATGTTGGGAGAAAAGCATCCCGAGACGCCCAAGGTTATGTGCACACTCGCTCGGATACATGCGAAACAAGGTCATTCAAAAAGGGGAGAGGATCTTTGAGCCAAGCTACTGTAGGTAGCGAAATGGTTGGGGAGGAACAATCGCAAGTTCTGGCATGTATAGATAACTTAGCAATATCACAGAGAGTCTGGGCCGATATGAAGAAGTAGAGAAATTCCGGGTTCAGTCACTAGAGGCGCGGAAAATAAAGTGCCAGGAGACGATCACCGAACGACACTAACATACAGGAATGATGTCGTTGTTCTGTTGGGTGGATGCGGTGAGACTGGGAGAGCGGTAGCTCCGTTGAGGGAATCTTTCGAAAGGCAGCAAAGAGTGCTTGATATTAGCACGGACCATTCCAGGACACTGATATTAGTAGCGTGCCTTGCGACGAAAGATTTAATTGCAGGCATTCGCTATTAGTCTACATCCTAGGTGCAAAGTAGTGTTTTTTTTTTTTTTTTTTT